>NC_087188.1:7008734-7093734 GCF_035594125.1 Scylla paramamosain
GCAAGACAGGAAGCGTGTGATGTAAATAAAGCCGTGAATTACTCCCTAACATGCTCACGGAACGCCCTGAAGCTGGAAAGATGATACACCACAAGCCTTGGGGGGAGATTATACTCGTACACCTTTGCAAAGTTTGAATAATGTAGATTGATAAGGTGGTTGATAATACGAATTTGTTTTCTTATTTTCTTTGTGTGTTATGATATACCTTTAGCCTGAAGGAGAGAGTATACACCCTTGCAGAATAAGCTTTATATACGTTAGTAGAATACCTTCATTATACATATTTTCTGTATTTTGTCTTATGATTTTACAAAATACGCTGTTATTACGAGTTTTCTTTCTTAGTTTGCTTTCTGTTTTATGTTATGGTTTTAGCCTTGATTATCTGACTCTATGTCTTTGCAAATTTAAGTAAATATACGCTTATAAAATAGGTTAATAATACAAATAGTTTTCACTGTTATTTATTTTTCTCTATCGTGTTATACTTTTGACATCGGTTACTTACACTAAAAATAACAGTCAGACAGACAGACAGACAGACAGACAGACAGTTAAATATGCACGTTTTGAAAATATAGGTTAATACGAGTACAGGATGATAAAATGTTACTAGTACGACTTAGTTACTTATTTGCTTTTTGTTTTGTGATATGCCTGTAGCCTCGAGGAGAAAGTGTATAGGCAGATCTAGGTCAATGTACGCTCATGATATAGGTTAACAACATGAACTTAGTTTCTCATTTGTGTTTTGTTTCGTTATACTTTCAACTTTGATTACTTTAGATCAGCGTTTGCCTTTCCCTGCCGTAGCGTCCGCCTGACTTTGGCTGTTATCCGCTTACACACACACTTCAGGTGCATTATTACACAGGGAACTGGTAAATATGCAAGTAGATAAACAAATAAACAAAGAAATGAACGAGCCTACTTTAAAACTGAAATTCACAAAAAAATGAGACGAATATAAATTAACTAGACAGAGAGAGAGAGAGAGAGAGAGAGAGAGAGAGAGAGAGAGAGAGAGAGAGAGAGAGAGATGTTTATGAGATGTTTTTATATTCCTTGCGCTGAAAACTGCCACGGTAAATGTAGCCCCGCATATGCAGCACTTTCCGGCACCCCGTCCATGCCGCACCGAGCGTTGACTCACTGAATTAGACAACACACCTTTGCAAATTCAGGTGAATAATGGTGCTCATTTTCTTACTTTTTTTTTTTATTCGAGTTGTTCTTTGAAAATATACACCTTTGCAGTCATAGATAAATATTACCAACATATTTTATATTAATGTAAATAAAGTAGTACTTTCGCTTCTTGATGAATTGATGAAAAGTGAATATAAATGGAATTATTGGCTGAAATGTGGCGTTGTTCAGGTCTCTCTCTCTCTCTCTCTCTCTCTCTCTCTCTCTCTCTCTCTCTCTCTCTCTCTCTCTCTCTCTCTCTCTCTCTCTCTCTCTCTCTCTCTCATTATTATATTTGGGACATATCTCTTATGGGGACTTTCACTCTCGACAGATGTGTGTGTGTGTGTGTGTGTGTGTGTGTGTGTGTGTGTGTGTGTGTGTTTGTATGTGTGTGTGACATCTTCCTAATAATCATTCTTCGATTTAATATTTTTCTCTTCTCAGTTTACGTACATTCTCTCTCTCTCTCTCTCTCTCTCTCTCTCTCTCTCTCTCTCTCTCTCTCTCTCTCTCTCTCTCTCTCTCTCTCTCTCTCTCTCTCTCTCTCTCTCTCTCTCTCTCTCTCTCAGCACGTTTTCAGTAACTTGTTCCATTGAGGGCAAACTTATTTTTTGTCTGTCTGGCTTCCTGTCTGTCTGTCTGTTTGTCTGTCTGTCTGTCTGTGTCTGTCTGTCTGTTTGTCTGTTAATATTTCTCGTAAAGCCACACCCATGAGGCAAAGAGAGAGAGAGAGAGAGAGAGAGAGAGAGAGAGAGAGAGAGAGAGAGAGAGAGAGAGTTACCATGATGGGAAGTTTTAGGGTAAGAAAGAGAAAGGGAAAGGAGAGAGAGAGAGAGAGAGAGAGAGAGAGAGAGAGAGAGAGAGAGAGAGAGAGAGAGAGAGAGAGAGAGAGAGAGAGAGAGAGAGAGAGAGAGAGAAGTATCATTTCTTTCCCACTCACTTTCAACGCGTGACCCGGCAAGGCCCCTTTTTATGACCCGCTGACCTTGGCTTAGAGAGAGAGAGAGAGAGAGAGAGAGAGAGAGAGAGAGAGAGAGAGAGAGAGAGAGAGAGAGAGAGAGAGAGAGAGAGAATTATCGTAGTGCGAATAACGGAAAACAATCTCTCTCTCTCTCTCTCTCTCTCTCTCTCTCTCTCTCTCTCTCTCTCTCTCTCTCTCTCTCTCTCACGGCCATGACCACAACTAGACTTTTTCCCCGCACGAGTAAAGTTTTGGCACTCATAGAAAACGGAGTGTAAGGGAGACTCTTAAGAAAGGTCAGGTCAGATTAAAAGGTCAATAAAAAAGGTCAACACGGAAACATTTAAGGTGTTTGAAGTTTTTCCATTTATTTTTTTAGCTTTTTTTATGGTTCTGGTCAAGTGTGTGTGTGTGTGTGTGTGTGTGTGTGTGTGTGTGTGTGTGTGTGTGTGTGTGTGTGTGTGTGTGTGTGTGTGTGTGTGTGTGTGTGTGTACCTGCAAGCCTTTCACTCTTAGGTAAGCTGGCTCCTCCTCCTCCTCCTCCTCCTCCAGAATGAGGCAACACTCCTTCCCTCCTTTCCTCCTCCTCCTCCTCCTCCTCCTTCTCCTCCTCCTCCTTCGTATTGTTTATTTATATTTTTTTATGACAAGCAGGTGACAAAAACACGATGAGTCCGATATTTTCACCTGTTATTATACTACTTTCCTTCTTCGTGAATGCTGCGAGGAAAGCGAGACGACGAGGAGAAGCGAGGGAGAAATATATTGTTTGTTTTCATTCTTACTTTTATTCCAAATATCCGAGTCATGCTTAAGTAAGAGAGAGAGAGAGAGAGAGAGAGAGAGAGAGAGAGAGAGAGAGAGAGAGAGAGAGAGAGAGAGAGAGAGAGAGGTAAAATTATCAGGTTTCCGTTTTCTTTAGGTATTATTAGGTTGTCAGATTTGTTTACATAATCCTAATACGATAATTAGATTTATTTAGATAATTTTCATAAGATAATCGTATTTCTTAAGATAATTTCAATACGATTTTCAGATTTCTTTAAGTAACATTAGTACGATAATAAGATCTCTTTAGATACTTTTAATACGGTAATTATATTTCTTGACCTGAATGTACAAAGGCTACAGTGATTACTTTGCAATGAAAAAGTAAATTAGAATAGACAGATAGATGAATAAGTGATGATTATAGTGGTAATAGTAGTAGTAGTAGTAGTAGTAGTAGTAATAGTAGTAGTAATAGTAGTAGTAGTAGTAGTAGTAATAATAATAATAATAATAATAATAATAATAATAATAATAATAATAATAATAATAATAATAATAATATCACCTCAATTAAGCAGTTGAAATGATGAAGTTGTAATAGATCTTCACAGGTGATGTAATTTTTATTCATTCACTCATCTGTGTTGTTATGTAATTATCTATGGATCACGTGACCTCCTTGTGGCGTCTTCTTTAAGTAAAGCTTTGTCTGCTTGTCTTTGTTTATTTTCTTTCTTACTTTCTTGTCATTCCTTTCTTTTTTTATTCCATCTCAGTTTTTTTTATTTCTTTATTATTATTTTTCTTTTTTTCTTTCTTTTAATATCTGCATCTGTTTATGTATTAATCAGTCTATATCTGCATCTGTTTATGTATTAATCAGTCTATCTTTGTCTGTCTTTCGGTCTTTATTTATTTATTTATTTATTTATTTATTCATTCATTTATTTATTTATTTTTTTTATTTATATTCAAAATTCGAGCCACTTTGGCCAGTCTATCTGTCTGCCCGTCTTTTCACATTTCTTTGGCTATACATTTACATATTTCCTTATTTATTTACATATTTAGAAATCAGTTTCGCATAACCAATTAACCAAACTGAGATAAACACATGCATTAGCGCTATTCAGTTAAAGGCACGCCATCAGCCCGAGCAGCGGCTTCTCCCGAGTCATTTCCTGCAGCAGTGTGGCGCCGAACCCACAGGCTCTCACATCCGTATTGGTGCGTCTGACCCGGATCGCTGCTGCTGCTGCTGCTGCTGCTGTTTCCCAGAACGATAAGGGACACAGGAATTAGTGCATCCTGCTTTCACCTATACTAACACTACTACTGCTACTACTATTACTAATACTACTACTACTGCTACTACTACTACTACCACCAATACCATTACCATTATCACCACGACCACCATCACCACCACCACCTCCTCCTCCTCTTCCACTACTACTACTAATAATAATACTAATACCACCACCACCTTCACTACTACTACTACTACTACTACCACAACCACCACCACCACCACCACCACCACCTCCACTACTACTACTACTACTACTACTACTACTACTACTACTACTACTACTACCACCACCACCACCACCACCACCACCACCACCACCACCACCACCACCACCACCACCACTACTACTACTACTACTACTACTACTACTACTACTACTACTACTACTACTCGCCATACACAAATCGTAACAAAAGTCAATTACATAATAACCCAAACGTTTTATAATTCCTATACGACACTTTCAGCTCCTTCAATCCATGTATCCATCTATATATCCTCCTATCTACCTACCTATGTGTCTGTCCAGCCCTCTATTATAAGGTTACCATATCGGCGCAGTCCCATCCCTTCCCTGCGCTGCGCCATGACAACACGAGTCGCCACGAGTGAAAGTCTCGCCGTGGGAAAGTGTGTGTGTGTGTGTGTGTGTGTGTGTGTGTGTGTGTGTGTGTGTGTGTGTGTGTGTGTGTGCGCCACCCATTCGCACACGCCCGACATGTGGTGGTGGTGAAAATATTACGTGTACATATAGAGAATAGGGAAGTGGTGTATGTGTGTGTGTGTGTGTGTGTGTGTGTGTGTGTGTGTGTGTGTGTGTGTGTGTGTGTGTGTGTGTGTACTACAGACGCAAACACTGGAAGGGGAGTGGAATGACGTAAATATAAAGATGGCACTTGTTCGTGATTCATTTGTTTTCATTTCGTCTCATTTGCTTGTTTATTTGTTTATTTATTTATTTATTTATTTATTTTTTTTTTTTTTTGAGTGTGTGGTTATTGTCTTTTCGTGTGCAAATTTGTTTATTTATATGTTTATTTACTGATTCATTTTTGTATTTCTCGTGTTTCTGTATTTCTTTATCCTATGTCAAAACAGAATTCTCTCTCTCTCTCTCTCTCTCTCTCTCTCTCTCTCTCTCTCTCTCTCTCTCTCTCTCTCTCTCTCTCTCTCTCTCTCTCTCTCTCTCTCTCTCTCTCTCTCTCTCTCTCTCTCTCCATATTCATCAAGTACAAACCAGTAAGCAAACAGCAAGAGCAGCTGCCCCTCAACCCTCACCATTCATTCTCGTACCCCGCAGAAGAAAACCTGAAACATCTCCCCCAACCTGTAGTTCCTTAACCCTTTCACTGCTACTAGTCACGTGTTTCCTTATTCGCTGACCACTCTGAGGCATCTTATCTTGTTCCACAGCCACCCCCACACACTGTACTGCCTAGAAATTACGAAATATACTCTCTTTTTAATCCCCTTCTTTCATGTAGATGCTTATAAAGGCCTCGTGCATTGCTCATATTGCTGAAAGGGCTAACACTCTTTGCTCTTCCCCCTGCAGGAGCGATGGGCAGTCCCCTAGGCAGCGAGGAGGCGGGGGCGGTGCTGGGGCCGGATCAGTACGTGTGCACGCTGCCCGCTGAGGTTTGTAAGTTGGCGGAGACCCACTTGATGGAGGAAGACCGAGCGAGGACGTCAGCCATTGTTCAGATGCGTGACTTTATCTCCAGTCATCCCTCGATTACCAAATGCAGGATGGGTAAGACTTGGTGTGGTCTGCTTATTGGGTCTCTCTCTCTCTCTCTCTCTCTCTCTCTCTCTCTCTCTCTCTCTCTCTCTCTCTCTCTCTCTCTCTCTCTCTCTCTCTCTCTCCAACTGTTACCAATACCTCCACCACTTCCAGCGGCCATAACATGCACCACCACCACCACCACTATTACCACCACCATCACCATCTCCTTCTCCCTCAACAGATGGCAACTTTCTTCTGCGGTTCTTGAGGATGAAGAAATTCCGGGTGGAGGAAGCGCAGGAGCAGCTGGAGAAGTACCTGAGGATGCGTCAGGAGCACCCCCAATGGTTCACGAAGCTCAATATTCTCGACCCCACGCTAGACGAGTTAATATCAACGGGGTATTTTTTTGCGCTGCCTGAGAGGGACGAGTCAGGCAGGCGGGTTTTCTTCAGTGTCGGGCGGTGAGTGTGACAGTGTTATGGCACGTATTCTGACCATGCGCCGCACCTCCTCTACTTTCAAAAGACTGTATAGTTGAAGTAGCGAGGGTTTACAAGGGTGTTTTTTACGGTTTTAGTGACAGATCGACAATATTTCTTCATTATTAACAGGTGAAATACTCTTGAAAACCAGCTAATCATTTCTGTGGCCTTTATTTTTAGTCGTGATGAGGATATTATGTTTGATAACTGATCCGTGTTCATAAAGCGCTGTGCTCTCTCAATAAGACTTTTCTAAGCCCACAGAAGTGATTAGCAGGGTTTTCACGAGTGTTTCTCATGTCAGAAATGTGGAAGTCTTGTTCATCTGTCACTAGAATCGCAAAAACACACTTGAAAACCCCTGTACTGTACTGTACCTATCCTTTTGAAGGTGGTCGTGGTGCGTCGCAGAAGCGTTTCAGGATACGGTCCTGGTTTATGCAAAAAAAGATTACACATGTTCTCGTTTATTAACTAAAAATAACCTTGAAAAATATGTACTTCATCTCTCTCTCTCTCTCTCTCTCTCTCTCTCTCTCTCTCTCTCTCTCTCTCTCTCTCTCTCTCTCTCTCTCTCTCTCTCTCTCTCTCTCTCTCTCTCTCTCTCTCCTTAACTTGATACAGATGTAAATCCAGCCTCCCTTCTTATCATAGAGGGTTTCATTGGTATTCCTCAGATTAAGTCACCCATTTTGTAAAGTGTAAACGATCCTGATGTCCGTTATAATAGTACTACTTGGTTTACTTTCTCGTAATTGTGACTCTCCCTAGGTTAATGTGGACTCGGTTACGACTGAAGTGGTTGTGTTGGTTAGCTAGCAAAACAGACAAGGGTGACTGTGGAACCGGCCCTTAGTAGGATAAAAGGGAAGAAATATGTTTATTAATTCTGAAGTTTTTTTCTTGTCCTATTCTTCCAGTTGTCTCATCCTTCGCTGTCTTTCTTTCTCTTTATAAAACGGTGTTCAACGCATGGTTCGCTTATTATGTTTTCTATGGTTCGTGCATCAATATATAGAGTGTGAGCCTTTAAGCACCATATTCCGAGACGCTTCTAGTCTGTATCCCGACTATCAAAAGGTTCTAGTTGAAGTTAGGCACGTTTTCAAGGGTGTTTTTACGGTTCTAGTAACAAATGAGAAACACCCTTGAGAATGCGGGTACTCATCTCTGTGGTCTGAAAATAGTCGTGGTGAGAGCAAAGCCTTTCAGAACACAGGCCTTATATTATAGTATACACCGTCTTTTTCATTGCTTATTCCACGCCAAGCTGTGTTGTTTCGCCTTTATCCCTGCCGTTCATTATTGTTATTTCGTTATTACTGCCATTATTATTTTTTCTCTGTTACTTTCATAATTATTCTTTCGTTGTTATTATCTTTCATTATTATTCTTTTGTTATTATTGTCATTGTTTTTGTTTCGTTATCACTTTCATTATTACTATTTCGTTATTACTGTCTTTCATTGTGATTTTTTCGTTATTACTGGCTTTCATTAAGATTTTTCGTTATTACTGCCTTTAATTATTATTTTTCGTTATTACTCTATTATCCTTTCATTATTACTGCATTTCATTACTATTCATCTTTATAACTATCTTTCAATACCATTCGTTCGTTATTACTTCCATTTTTTTTATTCTTATCTATTTAAATTGCTCTTTTTTTTTTTATTCCCAGTACGCCAAAATTCCTCCTCTCACTGTCCACTCATAACATTTCTCCAACATCTTACTGTCGTGTGTTCCGCGCTATTACCCTCCAGCATCATAATTATTCTTACCTAACGCGAGAGCAACCGTCGCTGAATGAAAGAGCCTTACCGGGTTGCTGCCAGCCGCGAGAATCTGAAGAAACTCTGGATCATGCAATGTTGTAATGGTATAAATATTTGCAATGTGTCTGTCTGCGTGCATTGAGGGTTAAGGCACAGGTGGCGAGACTTGACAGCTGGGGCAATAGAGAATGGGAGCTGTGTGCGCTTTCTTATCTTGTTCCTACATTACTATGGTACCATATTCTGAGCACTCCTACTCCACATCTGCACTACTTTCAAAAGGCTCTACTTGAAGTTGCACGAGTTTCTTAAGGATGTTTTTACGGTTCTAGTGACAGATTAACAAGATTTCTACATTATTAACAGGAGAAACACTCTTGAGAACCCGGCTAATCATTCCTGTGCCCTTTGAAAAGTGTTTCTGAATACGAATTGTGAAACACTGCGCCGTACCTCCACTTCTTCCAAAAAGGCTCTAGTTAAAATTACACAGGTTTTTGAGTGTCTTTTTACAGCTGTAGTGACAGGTTATCAGGATTTTTTACGTCATTAACAGAAGAAACACTCTTGAGAATCCGGTAAATCATCTCTGTGGTCTTTGAAAATACTACTTTCAAAAGGGTCTAGTTGAAGTTACACAGTGTTTTTTTACAGTTCTAGTGACAGATTAACAAGATTTCTACATGATTGACAGGAAAAACAGCCTTAAGAATCTGGCCAGTCATCTCTGCGCCCTTTGAAAATAATCGTGGTGAGAATGAGAGAGCAAAGCGTTTTTGTATACAGGAAGAACACACGTTCTGTCTGTTTCACGTTTTCATTGCGACAGCGCCGAAGTAGAAGGCAGATCTAGCACTATTCATTCTAGTTTCTGCCCTGTCAGATTTTTATTATGAAAAAATTCGTGGGGTCACATCCATCATGCTTTCTTCTCTGCCTGATCTTGCTTCAAATCCCCACATTTTCTGTGAGCAGCTACGTACAATGGTCGCTCTCTGTCTTTTATCACTCCAGTGAGTTAAAACTTACTTCATTAACCTGGTGCAAATTAGACAACCACACAAATGAAGAACAAAGGCTGCAGACCTGCTGACCCGCGGCTGTCTGTGCTACACTACATCATTGTGGTCCATCTGCCGTGCGTGGCCCTGAGTTGATTCCTTGCCAGAACACTGGTATTAGTATATTGGTTAATTATATAATGTGAAAGAAATAAGTATGTGTGAGTTATTAGACTGCACATGCCGGTTAAGAAAGCTGGTGTGGTGGCCCTCTTGGGCACTTCATAGGGACACTGAGACATTGACCTGAAGGTGGGATAAATTCGCCATGAGGCTTACACTGGGAAGCAAACCTCTCAGTCCTCACTGAATTTCACTGAGACAACAGAGTACAACATCTTATACTCGTACATTAGGATCAAACGTTTGTCAGGTTCCAAGATATTTTTGTGAGTCATCTGTATTCTCAAATATTTTGGTGCCGTATCTCAGCTACGTATCAAAAGGTAGCCGCAGATATTGAAGTTTCCAATGGTATTTTTGTTTCTATGAATAGTTTAACAAATATCCCACCTTGTGAATAGGAAGAACACCCATGAGAAACTTATCTATCCTTTTTGTAGCCTTTAAAAATTACCCTTATGACATAGCACGACATTTAAGAGGCCACGTTCCACTGAATGCAAATCAGGATGCTGTGTGTTTGGGTCTTAGAGGCCTCAAGAAACTCCCCCAGTTTCAGACAGTTCTTTTGGTCCTTTTCTTAGAGACTAGCACCTCAGTGGGCCTTTATTCCTTGGCCAGTACCCCTCTTATATAACAACAGTAGAAAAAAAAGGAAGCCAATGTTCAGCCTGCACTCCTCCCTACCAGGCAAGATGGACCCCGCCCGCTTCACGGCGTCGGACCAGATGCGCTCCATGCTGGTGGGGTTTGAGTCCCTGATAGAGGACGAGGAGAACCAGGTGCGTGGTTTCACCTACATTTTTGACGAGAAGGAACTAGGCCTGTCCATCATCACCCTGTGGACTCCCTCTGACGTGTCCAAGGCCTTCCAGTGCTGTGAGGTAAGGGACTCATCCATCAGCCAATTACATTTTTCAAGTTTACCTAGAGATGGGATTAAGTTTAGCTGGACTGGAATAGACAGGTAGCCAACAGAGAAATTCCTCGATAAGTAATGTTTCCTGTAGAGGCTTGGGGACAATGGTAATTTTTCTATGGCTATTTATCGCTAATTACTTTGTATTATATGTCTCGTGTTTATAATTTTCTTTTATTGATGTTTTTATTCATATATTGTTCCAGAATTATTGCCTTTTATTGTGGTAGTGACCTGATCATTGCTATTTTCTTTGTGTGGCAGAAAACCATCCCCATGAGGCACAAAGAGATCCACATTGTGAACCTGCCCAGCACACTGATGGCTGTGTTTGAGTTCGCCAAGACGCTGCTCTCAGACAAAATCAAAAACAGGTTCCAGGTAAATCTTTAGGACAAAACCTCAGGTGATAGAAGAATCCCCTTTGCAAGGTAGTTAAGATCGTATGTAAAACTCAGCCATGGTTACAAGAGACCACTGCTCCTCTGACCAAGCACCATGAAACAGAACTGAATGTACAATTTTGTGACTGCAAGCACTGCACCATAGAGGAACTCAGTTCACCACAGGACCAAAATGAGACAAAGAAGTGAGACACCTTGACATCCCAGAAACAGAGCCAACAAACTTGAGTGGTTCGTAATTACTCCATGTGTGAACTCTCCTCTGCCTTCCAGATGCACAGTGACAACAGCAAGCTGAGGCAGGCTGTGCCTGCAAGACTCCTTCCCAAAGAGTATGGAGGAACCATTCCCTTGGCAGACATGATCCGTAAGTGTGCTGGCTGCATGTAGAGAGAGAGAGAGAGAGAGAGAGAGAGAGAGAGAGAGAGAGAGAAGGTAAAAGTTCAAAATGATGAAGAAAACTTTGGAAGCTGACAATGAAAGGCTTATGGCAGACTTCCCAAACAGTGATAGACTTACAAACACTATACCAAGTATATGTTCAGAGTAGATCCTAAGTTATACATATACAATACGTATGTATTATATACAACATATATAGTTATACAATCAAATCTCGTTGCATGCTTTCCTCTAACACTACTTCCTAACCTAACCTGAACACTAGTACATGCCGTAATGATTCCTGACGCTCCTCTCCCGGCAGAAATGTACAAGAAGGAACTGCTGTCAGTGAGGAGTCGCGTGTTGATGCTGGACCAGATGCACATCGGCAAGAAGCCCAAGAACAAGAGGATTGACAAAGCCCTCACTACAATCCAGCGTAACTTTAAGAAGCTTGATATTGACTAAGGAGCCTCTAGTGTCGCCACCATGGGAGGAAAGGTACAAGTGTGGATCTTGCTGTTAGATTTTAAAGATCCACAAATGCAGAGCAATTTGTAGAAGTTTGTATATTAGGAGCAGTTTGAAGTAATGTCATACTTCACCATAAGATTGACATGGAGAGAAAAGCTTCAAGTGTGGACCTTACATGACAGGCAAGACATATATGAACTGAGGGAGCTATAGCAGTGTAGTAGAAGTGGCACTACACTGTCTAAATAATGATGTCATAACAGGAATGGTGAAGTTATAGCTTCATACTTTTCTGCCAAGCTTGTATTAAAAGGCAGTAAAGATCCATTTAGACTGAGGGAACTGTAGAAGTAGTACAAGGAACATAACAAGAGCATTATTTGAAGAATAGTTAAGTTGTTGCTTGGCTTGAAGGCAGAGGAGATTCATGTACAGACTAACAGGGTGGTGTAAGTATGGTAATAAGAACATTGCACAGTCTAAACAAGCTCATCATGTCATGTATAGTTAAGTCGTAGCTCAACATTTTCTGCCTAGCTTGGATTAAAGGCAGTGGAGTAACACCATCTTAACAGTAGCATCTTGTTGAGGATAAATAACACCATGTATTCTGCCTGGCTTGAGAGAAGGGCAGTGTACAGATAATGATGCTCTACCTTGCCTAGACATTCCATCAGTCATCTACACTGTGTCACCTTTCTCAAATATATAATAGTGCTTTCAAAAGACACTTAAGGTTAGTGCATTAGTGATTCATACCAGGGTTACTTTCACACTCTGCAAGTGTGAATGTGAGCCACAAAGATGAGGTACCAGAGAGACAACCATGATAAACATACAGCAGAACATGGAATTGATTGATTGAGTGGTATCTTGGCATCACAGCAAGGTTACATGGTGCCAGTAGAGTAGGAAAGCAAGGTAGAATATTATAGAATGCCAAAAAGGACATTAGATACAGGGAATATATGAATACAGGTGTAGGACAGGAAGAACAATTATAAAAGGATATTAATCACAGTAAACATAAGAATAAAGTTGTAAAAAACAGGAACAGAAAATTAAATAGGAATTACTGAAGGAAATAAAAAAAAGAATCAACAAAAATAAGAACAATTAGATAAACGTAAGAGTGGAAATGAGTGTGACAGATTCATCAAACTTCCAGCAAGGACTTCACCACCACAACACTCTCCATATTAGGTCCGTATTCTTAAATAATTGGCATCCTACTTCATCTACTTTCAACAGGCTCTGGTGGAAGATATTAGGAATTTTCAAGGATGTTTTCATGACTACTGATAGTTTAATGAGGATTTTGGAATATCTGTGAGAAAACCATCCATGGGAGAGTAGTGTGTTTAAGAATATGGGCCACAGACTTACACTCCATGTCATACTCAGGGCAGATCTCACCTTTAAGGGAGAGTGCCATCCTCAGCCTCAATGTGGCAGCAGTACAGGCACAGGTTTGGTGCACACTATGAGGCTACAGTAGTGTGCTCATGTCCACCTCCTGAAGGCTGGATATTATGTGGTCTTTCATAGAATTAATCAAGAGTAATTGCCTTTGAAATATTGACTAGTGTGTAATTTAATGATATCCCATTGTTACTATAGATCTGTTGACTTTCTGAAGGCAGCAGTTGACTCGCTTACTCATCATGCTTCCTAGTATTCAAACCTTATGTGATTCTTTTTATCTGAACTATAAGCTATATCTGTGACCTGGTTATATATATACAGTACACAAAGACATGAAGAAGTGCGAGATGAATCCAAGTTGATTAAAGAGGAACTGCATGTTTACATAATAAGTTAGTGAAATTTGCATTGACAAATGTTGGTCTTTAGCTTAAGATAAGGAATTTGTTTATTCTTATATTCTCTTACAGAAGGTTTGGGCATCAGATTTAGAGACAACTCAAGGATTGCATCAAATAATTCAGATACAAATGAATGTATGATATATTTCTGTAACCTTACACAATTGTAGAAAATGTATAGTTTAAAAACAACTAAGGTTCAGAATTAACTATGATGTAAGAGTTATTTGGGGATTGTTTTCCTCAAGCACAATGATAACTACAAGATAAAGGGCAACTAAATTTATTTGAATTATGAATTATCTCAGAATCAGAAATTTTAGATTACATATCTTTATCTTTCTCTCTGATGCCTCACATCCCTGGGCACGTCCCTCAAGGGGATGGTCAAGGTAGAAGAGCCTCCACTTCTCCCTACCCAAACACTACACAGATTATCTTACAAATTATATAAAAACCATTCCATAAAACCCCATGTTAAAGAAAAATCTACACTAAGTAATCAGTTATAAATCCTCTAAGTCCCAACAGGATAAATGTTGAGTGCATAGAATTTAATGTAAGGCAGCACAGTGACTGTGCGTCAATAATTCCCGCTGTGTACAGCAGCTGCCCAGTGTGGTGGCTGCACCTCAATGAACTCTAGTCATACATTAAGAGTTCTTCCCATCCCCCAAAAGGCTCGCCGGGGTAGAGCACTCAATACTCGCATGACTCACTCCAGGTTGTGTCATCGCCCTGTACCAGATGTGCAAGTGTGTCACCCGTGTGTAGACTATTTATTACTTTAGTAAAGTGTTGCTGTGTGCACGTTTGTTTTTGCAGGACCATGATGTTTCGGAGGGTTAGTGTATGTATGTGTGTATGCATGTGTGTATGTGACAGTACTGTTATAATAAATAATCCAATTTATCTTTGTAATGTCTTTAACAGCCCATCTTAAGCCTCCTTCAGTTATACCAGATCCATCTGTCAAAGCACAGTAGATGTCATAAGCTTTTCTCCAAAATCACTTCTAATCCGATGATGAAGATTTGAGGAATCACTGCTTGACAACACTTTCATCACAACTCACAATGAAATTATTCACACTATAAAGCAACACTGGGGAATCCTGGAGATGAGGTGACATCTCAAGGTGGTGTAATAGAAATAGATCATGATGCTGGCTATTCATATTTATTTTGAGGTTTACAGATATAGTTGATATTTTGATGTGAATGAAATCCTTCTTCTGAAGCCTCAAACGATAAGATCATATTTTTTTACATCCCATAAACAAGAATATGAGCAATTTTTTGATAAAACAGTAATTAAAACATTCTTTTGCTTTTTGAAATTCAAGATTAAGAAAGAGAAGCTTAATAAAGATAAGTAGTCATATGTGTTCCCTGAGACATGAAAATTTCAAGGATTCTACAAGCAGTTGTTTGAATGCCATGAAAAGCACAGCTTCCATTAACATGACTATTTGGAATGGACTAGAAGAAGCAACTCAGCATCAAACTGAGGGGAAAGCTAGATGAATGTAGATAAAAAGACTGGACCACACATCTACAGTTGAGGTCCTGTATATAATTAGATGACTACTGCTAGTCATACATTATCCTACTTGTGCTGCTCCTGTGTGGGGAGACAGGCACTGCTTCCATGCATAAAAACAAGTGTGCCGTTACACTTTCCCCATCACAGTATGTCGTCCACTCTTCCTTGTGAATGACTTTGTGCAAACATTTCTGCCATCTTCAAGAGTACATATGCACCCATCACACAATCCATTTACATCTATTATGTACAAACTTTGTGAATGAATACAAGAACACAGTGAATCACACCAACACAGCAACACTTAAGACTCAAGTACTTAAATCATAACAAAGTTATATTACCATTCCTAGACAAACCTGACTATTGGGTTTGATGTTACTAATCCCTTTAATACAATCACCCATTAAGAAATAACAATTTAATTGTGTATTATGGTACCACATAACAAATACTTCACTGGATTACCATATTTTTGATCAACAGGAAACAATGAGTGTTAATATACTGTTTTTTATAAGACAAAGTTCCTATCTTGGTCCCACTCTTTTATCTTCTATATCAGACTTCCTACTGTTGTCATGCCCCCTTTGGAGTATGACAAGAACACCAAGAAACTGATCTGAAGGCAGGATAAAGTAGCTAAGAAAGGTCATTACTGGGAACTGTACCTGAATGAACACATGAAATGCAAAAGTTACTTTATCACTCAAGCAATGGGAGATTACTAAGACCCCAATGATATCTGGTTAGCCTTGACTGTTCTTGCCACAACACCAGTAACTTCCATAACTTTCACTTGACTGTTCACACTATAATTCACCTTCCCTGTCCATTACCATCTTAGACAACAGTACCACAACATACTCCAGGCACCAAGTTACACATGACAAAGCTAAATCAACAGCCATTATTACACCAATGCAATATGGAGAGAGAGAGAGAGAGAGAGAGAGAGAGAGAGAGAGAGAGAGAGAAACTAATATATAAAATATCAAATAGTGCAAATATTAATAAAAGTGAATATTTACATACACTAAATAAACATTCACAGCATCCACAACTTTCACGCGACATATCTCACATAATAACAGCAACACACATTCTTTCAAGCACTCATATTCCTTATACCACAAATGTGACAGTTACCTTACAACACATTTTAGGTCCCACAACATATTTTTTCACCAGCAAAATATACAAACACTTCAAGACTGCTGTTGCATATCTCTACATATAACTTCATAAACTGTCAGGCAGCAGCTTCATAACCTATTCTATGGTTGGCTGAACTAGAAACTGAAAATTGTTCATGATAAAATATAATAAATGCTTCTGATAAATATAATAAATAACACTACAACAAAGAGGATGAAAAAAGGTTATAAATGAACATATTAGTGGGACTGCATGTCAGTGAGGAGATAGCTTGAGAAGTGGTCATGAGCAGAGATGAGGAGTGTGTGGTGAGGAGACTGCTGGAGACACTAAGCAAGGAGGGAGAGACCAGAGAGAAAGAAGGTTTAGGATGAATTGAAGGAAGACATGCAGATGAGAGGTATACCAGAAGAGAATGCAGAAGACATAGGTAGTAAAGACAGATAAATAGTAGAAACAGTTTGTGTACTGCAGTTACACAAACACAAATTCCTTTACAGCTTACACAGGTGATGCTGACTCAATACATATTGTTCACTGTATGACATAGGTAGTTTTCATTAAAATAAATTATAATAAAAACACAGACCCAAATGTTAATACTGTCTGAATGTGAAAAGAATATCTGCATTAAGAAGCCTTTTTTAACATGATACAGGTATACACTATTATACTATGTTCATAATGGCACAGCAACAAAAACTTACTCTAGGAATGCCAAGTGTTCACTTATTGCATCAAACAAGAAAGACATACAAATGAACACCAGATTCCCACGTGAAACAATAAATCACAACCACAAATAAACATAAGATGGAAAATAAATTACAAAACTATATATTACACTTCCCTTGAGACATTATGAATTTAATGGACCCAAACTTGTTCTATACACACACACACACACACACACACACACACACACACACACACACACACACACTGGTTGCTATGAGTTCTACACTCTATAGGGAAATGACTGACTGAGTGACCAGCAGACGACCATAGATGAATTACACACACACACACACACACACACACACACACACACACACACACACACACCAGCTCACTTCATCACCACACACACACACACACACACACACACATCTGTGCCTTACTGCTCACTGCTTCACCACCAGGCGGCGGCGGCCCATCAGGACAGCAAAGACAGCAGCAGCAATTTTCTCATAGCACACGAACATGAGGGCCGCAGCCAGCACTGTCTGCAGCAACTTGGCCTCCAGCCCCTTGAACAGTCCCTTGGGTCCCTGCAGTCTGAAGTAAAAACAACACCATTAATCATGTGTATTATAAGTCAGGCAGACACATGGCCACACATGATTTTCTGATCAGCATATAAATATAATTGTAAATATGTGTTGCATGGTTGTCATACTCACTTCAGGATGTACAACATGAGAGTGATGACGCCAGCGTTCTGTGGAAGCCCCTCATAGCTGTGGCCATGCTGTAGGGAGGCAAGGAGAGAGAAAAATTAGCAACAGGAAACAAGTTTGATTTTACGGCAAAACACAGAAACAAACTTTACATTTAGCATCACAAGTAACTTTTCAAATAATAACAATGACCTATACACCAAACCAAAATCTCCCTTGGAAAGTGATAGTCAAGACATTGTATCCACAAACACAAATACACATAGAATTAAAGACTAGATATTTAAATAATGTAAGAAATTTAACTTCTCATGTATGAGTACTGACATCTGAGATTAAGTAATGTGTCAGAGGCTGTGAGTAAGGAAGATTTTATGACTTCAAGACCAAATTAGATAAATGCAGAATTATGGAGACAAGACAAACCAACCTGGACTCAAATCCTGTATACAAATGTGAACATACACCCAACACACACACACATACCCTTTGCTTGGCCTGCACCAGCTGAATGGGGTAGGTGAGCACAGTAGCCACAGTCTTGGCCACCGCCCCCACCAGGAACACAGTGGAGGAGCTGAGCTGCTGGCCGCCAGACACCCTCATGGCCTGCCGCTTGGCCGCCTCGTACACCATGAACTGGATGGCTGGGTTGACAGTCAGGACCAGGGAGGACGTAGCACCTGACCAAAGACCTGCGAGACCCTCCTCACGCCACACTCGCCTCACCCCATCTGTAAACAGAAGAATGCCTCTAGGAGTGAACATGAAAACATGCAGGAGGTGGAGAAGGAAGTAGGTAAGCAGGTTGAACATTAATGCTTTCCTTTATGACTAACCATTCTGTGACATCTTTTCTTGTTCTACAGCTACCTCTAAACATTGTACCTGCTAGAAATTACAAAATGTAGTATTATTTACCTCCTTTTCCTTGTACATGCTTACAAAGACTCCATACATTGTTTCTAGGGTCAAGAAGTGGAGGAACTAAAGAGGGATGAGCATAACACTTGGGAAGCCATAAGAAGCCAATCGCCCTACACATAGCAATCCCAGTATGGTGGGTCCTACTACTAAACATTCATTATTAAATGACAAAAAACTAAACATTAATAAGTTGGAGGAGTATTTATCACACTTTAATATCTTAGTGTGTAAGGATGTCCAAGAATACTGCAACTGAGATGACATTATTGATCTATACACCTGGGTAACATCCCAACAAGAGAAAAAATTCAAGAACCCCATTGAGTACTCAGAAATTAACAAGTTAACAGAATTCTTTGGCCTTCAACACCCTGAAAATTTTCAACATTGTTTATTGGTAGAAAAACAGCAATAAGCACAAAACTCCCCACTGACTACCAGTGTCCTCAACATTTCTAGACAGAGAGAAATAGACAGAACACTATTCAAGGACCTTCAACATCCAGGAACTTTTCAACAATCATTACATTGGACAGAAACTGACTGGGTACATCAGAGGAAACAATTGCCCTGCCAACCCTCTCCTGGCAGCCAAGACCTACCCAGCATCCCCTTGTAGTGGTGGTTGGTGGAGGCGGCGTTGGGGGTGGTGGGTGGCTTGCGGCGGTGCACACCCTGCATCTTCAGCCTGGTGTTCACAACCCACAGTGGGTTTGTCACCATCACGTTGACAGAACCTGTGGGGGGAATCGTAATCTGATCACCAAGTAACACCAACAGGCTATCACAACTGCAGCCCAGTATGTTGATGATCTCAAATACCTACAGAACACACAGGATGAATGAAAGCAACTATTCAACAGATAAATATATTCATGAGCCTTAAAAATCTATACAAAGCATACAGGAACCAAAGTATTCAATACCTCAGTATATTAATTAAAACCCTGCAAACCAGAGCACAAAATAGCCAGGACACAAAAGACTGGGATTCTATTACTGCAAGTCGGTGTTCAGCATCCCAACACTCACCAGCCACCATTGCCAGCAGCAGGTCCCTGATGGCTGCCTGCTCCTTGTTGGCCACACGCTTCAGGCCATGGAAGGTGTAGAAATAGACAAAGTTGGAGCAGTAGAGTGACTCAATGACTGGCAGCAGCCCTCGGTACAGGCCAACTCTGAATGGACGGTTAGGAGACGGTTACTGCTGCTTCTGACACAAATACTACTACGGCCATCAATGTTGCTACTATTACTATTGCTACTACATCTGCTGCCTTTATTGCTGCTGTTCCTACTGTTTTAATTTATGGTCATTAAACTGCATCAAAAATATTTCAATAGAAAATCCAAGCTACCATTGCCACTACTACTACTACTACTACTCTCTCTCTCTCTCTCTCTCTCTCTCTCTCTCTCTCTCTCTCTCTCTCTCTCACTTACAATCCTTCTTCATGGTAAATCTCAATCATCTGGGTGAAGGTGTTCTTGCTTGCCCTTCCTTCCTCCACTGAAAAAAAAAATCAACTTTGAACAAAAACTGACACAACACAAGAATACCACACAGCTTTTTAACATTACTTCCACCAATCAAGCCACAGGTATGTCAGTACTGGAGTGTCAGCACAGGTGTTGAGTGTGGGAGCAACACACCTCATACTCACACTGAAGTCTGGTGCGCACTGTGTCCAACGGGAAGAAGGTCGCCATGGCCACTGCTGACCCCTGCAACACACCACACACCCTGTAATGCATGCACACACACGCACACACACACCAAAGCATCAAGGCAGGCATAATAATTTCAGACTGGGGAAACTTAAACATAGCTGCAGAAAATAATAAAATATATAATCCAGAAAGGCACAAAGTAGAGTAGTGAGGGTTATACATAGCTAGAAAAAAATAAAAAATAAATAAATAAATAAATAATAATAATAATAATAATAATAATAATAATAATAAATAAATAAAAAAATAATAAATAATAAAAATAACAATAAAATAATAATAATAATAATAATGATAATAATAATAATAATAATAATAATAACAATAATAATAACTAATAATAATAATAATAATAATCAAGACAGACAAAGTAAGGTAATGGAGATTATATAAATAGGTGTAGGGAAAAATAAAGATGAAATAACCTATGAGGAAACATTAAATAAGGCAATGGTGTGGAGGAAAATCATAAAAAATAACTTGAGAAGACGATAAAATACAACAATAATAATGATGATGATGATGATGATGATGATGATGATAATAATAAATAAATAAATAAAGTACTCAAAGTTATAAACAGACGTAAGAAAAATACCCAGGGGAGACGAAAGAGCAGGTAAGGTAGTCAGACCAGAGAATCTTATTATAAGCTCTCACATCAACTTTTTTTTTTTTTATGTAGGAAGGACACTGGCCAAGGGCAACAAAAATCCAATAGAAAAATATGCCCACTGAAATGCCAGTCCCATAAAAGGGTCAAAGCAGTGGTCAAAAATTGATGAATAAGTGTCTTGAAACCTCCCTCTTGAAGGAATTCAAGTCATAGGAAGGTGGAAATACAGAAGCAAGCAGGGAGTTCCAGAGTTTACCAGAGAAAGGGATGAATGATTGAGAATACTGGTTAACTCTTGCGTTAGAGAGGTGGACAGAATAGGGTGAACACAATAATGCATCAACTCACACATCCCCCGGCAATGGCATGAACTAAAGAGCTGTAGGAGAAGAGACCGGTTCCTTGCTTCCCCATGATGCCTTCTTCTTCTCCTCACGTCGTCTTGAGGCCGTATACTCTTCCTCCTGTCTTCTCAGCGCTCTGTACTGTTCCTCCTGTCCCCCTTCTCTCTTCTTTCGCTATAGTTTACCTGCACTTCACCACAGCAGCCGACACAGCAACACGTTTGATGGTTGTGGCGGGAAATGACACTGCTAATCTTGTATATTGTTTTCTTCGTTTCAGTTATATTCGTGTTTTATTGCAGATTTACTCCCGCCTCACTCCAGCAGACGAGTGTACTTAGTCACGTGAGGTTACAGTGTATTTTTCATTATTAATTTAGTGTTTTTCTTTCCCTCCTTCCGGCTGTGTTTAGGTGAAGGTGGAGACGGAACTGGTCTGCAGTGCTGCCAACTGCTCCACCTGCTGCCTTCATAACAGCAGATAACAACATAAAGTTATCTTTATTCTCTTTTCTATCATTTTTTATTATTTATTATAATTTTCAAGGTGAAGTGATGATAGTAATGTTCTGCAGGGTTGCCAATTGTACTTACTGCTTAAATAAAATCAAATAACAACAATAATATGAACCTTATTATTTCTTTTCTTTTCTTTTCTTTTCTTTTCTTTTCTTTATTCTTTCTTCCTTCCTTTTTATTTGTGTAAAAAATGTTTTGCATTTAACTCAAACTACATAATCAGACATTCATTAACATAACAACCACATAGACTTTATAGAATTCAATTTCTGCCTTTTAGTTAAACAGTACCCATATTATCAGAACTGTAACTTCAGCATCACTGTGTGTCGGTGGAAGGTAATTATGAAGGAAATGATTCTCAAACACGGTATTATCTGGAATAAGTACAGTAATATTTCATCAGGAGGCTTGCAGAGATTAAATTGCTTAGCTAAAGTTGATAAATAGACATGCATCAGTCACGTGTAAGCCTAGAGATATGTAATGGGTTTCTTCCAGCTTCCCTTATCTATCTTTGAATTATTATTATTATTATTATTATTATTATTATTATTATTATTATTATTATTATTATTATTATTGTTATTATTATTATTATCATGATTATTATTATTACTATTGCTACTGTTGTTGTTGTTTACTCATTTCAGTACCCAGTTCCTTCATTCTATCCTCCATCACTATTGCCTAACCTCCTACTTTGCTCCCTCCTGCTCCTCCTCCTCCTCCTCCTCCTTGCTCTCCTACACTCATCCTGTGACTCCCACGCTCACCTCACATCCTCTCTCTCTCTCTCTCTCTCTCTCTCTCTCTCTCTCTCTCTCTTTCCGTATCACATTCATATTCTATTATCTCTTGTATTATTTGTTCTCCAAAAATAGTCTTCCCAAAAATGTTATATTGGGTTTCATGGCAATTCTCTACGACTCAGTCCACCCGCATCATTTTCAATAAGCATTTATTTTATCCAGACCTTGTTTTCTCTCTATCTAGATCTCATTTACATATATCGTTTTTTCTCTTGGGGGCGTGCCGTTCATTATGTCTTCAATTATTCATCTCTAAGCTCTCTACTGCGCAGTGAGGTGTTAGAATCTTTCTAACTTATCATTTTCCTACATTTATCGCTCAGTGATTGTTGATATTGTTAACTGTTCTATCTTGCGTCTTTTGAGGTGTTGCAAACAGTGGTTTTTCTCACTATTACATTAGTTTCGTATGCTTTATTTTTGTTTCTTCTCAGCCCCGTACAATTCAGTGTCTGTGCAGTGAGACAGGTCTGCGGGTTTTTGTCTGTATTATTAGATATATTAGAAGATGGTTATTAGTTATTGATGCCTCATACGCAGATATTCAATAATGGTCCCTTTAACTCTGTTTTGTAGCCCCGTTCAAAGTATTTATCCATATCAAGAAAGCATTCGACCGGTACAGTTTTCTATTGAACTTTTATGTAACCATAACACTACTAATTATGTAATAATATAATATAAGTCATAATTAAATTTCATGTTCTTTTCAGTCATTTTAAGTGTAAAATAACACAGTCTTAGAACAGCCAAATTAAGTTATTTGTGTTAAAAATGTACCTTATTCATGCGTTATTAAAGAAATACTGATGAAAAACATCATATTAAATTAGTTGCGTTATTTTGGTTTCATTATAGGGACAAAACAATAAGACTGGAATAAATAAGCTACAGCGAGGCAGAGGCGTGTACGAATGCGCCCAGTGCGGGAGTGGGAGGCTTTTGTTGTGATTCCTTCCTTATTTTGGGTCATTTCTTTCTGGCGTGCTCCCCGCAGCCCGCATCACCCACAACACCTACTATGAACTGTGAAACATGTTTAAGAAGAACGCCACATCGTCAGACGTGAAGAAGAGCCTCAGTAAATGCCTGGACAGCAAGCGAGATACGCCCACCAGACTTAGGCATCTGCGAACCGTCTTGGGTGAGAACTCTGCTATCCCTCTCATTCCTGCCCCTCTCCTCCCTTATTTGCCGTTGACGCGAGTTGCCCGTTAGTACTCACGCCCCGCTACGTCCTTCAGTGTGGCATTGTCGCCTCGTTGTGGGTGACATTTGAGGCATTTTTTCGTGGGGTGCACCTGTCAACTTTCATTAGCGGGTGTTGCTGTGGTGCTCCTCGTTAACCATCGCCCGTAGTGGTGTTGCGGTTTGTGGTGTTTAGTTTGCTTGGTGTTAATGATATTTTCGTGGTAGATAGTTGATATGTTTTGTGGTATTTTGGATGATGTTAAAAGTGGTTAAGTACTAATTATTAAGTGTTTTTTAGTAGGTAGGTAATTATTAGTCTGTTGTTTAAGGCATTTTAGCAGAATTTTTGGTTACCATTAAGGAGTTATAGAGTGTGCTGGCTGATTCCAAGACAAACCACTTTCCTCTCTGTAGAATATGATGGTTTTTCAGATAATGATCATCTTGTGGAGAGACATCATGTATTTTGTTTATTATCATTATTTTGACAAGTCACAAATTTATAATATTATCCAAAAATGAAGGGAAAAAATTACATAATATTCTAAGGCAGCAAACTTTCACTTGTGTAATCTTCTGTGAAATTCTGGGCAGTGTTCTGTACATTGGTGTGTGGGTGAGGTGAGGGGGCCTGGTTGACACGCAGGTGGTGGCCAGCACCTTGCTGAGTGTGGAGGGAACCACCGTCATACCCGGGGTGTCTCTCATGTGTGTGGAAGTGGTGAACTTGGCATCACAATTCAGTCCTGTTGTGCCATCAGGCCTGTCAGTGTAGGCATGATTTTGGGGAACACGTGTGGGTTGGCATCACTTATAAGCTGCAGGTATTACTAAGTTTGGAGAAGACATGAGAAGGATGAATATCAGAGAAGAGATCATCCGTAAATGCAAGAAATAGAAGAGATTGATAAGCTGCTGAACTCCATAAGGAAAAATAAGAACAGTAAATGAAGTTATGATGATGATAATGATGATGATGATGATAATTAAGTTTACTTTCCTCCTGGCAGATAACACTGATGTGGGGGAGCTCAAATCTTTCCTTGATCTCAACTTCAGCCCTGTGTTTCACATCTTCTATGAGGCGTTCATCACCTTCGAGGGCAACCTCAAACAGAAAGGTAAGACGTCCCACACCATAAAGGTGGATACAACTATTAATTTCTGTTTTTCACCAGCATTAAGAGGTTGCTTCCAGCAGCACAAGACTTTATGATTAGCTATACTTTCAAGCTCCACACCATTTGTAAACTACTCCAAGGCAACTGTGATATATGGTAGACTCCTTAGTACGACACAGGTGGAGCCTGAGGTCTGAAGAGTATGAATCTTGTACCACTACCACTTGATTATTAGACTCAAACCTTATATATAACTTTGATGGAGAGAGAAAGAGGGAAATCCCATTAATACTGTTGCTTCTCTTGTTCAGGAACCTTTGCTGTACAGAAAAGCCACAAGGAGGACTTGGAGTGTTCCCTATTTGTCCTTGACCGTCTCCTGTGCTTGCTGCCGGAGAGGTTTGAGAAGCGATGGCAGTGCAACGCCCTCACTCACATATTCAAGAAGATCCTCCACCCGGGAAACATCGTACGTCTCCGCAGGGATGCCATGCGGTGAGTGTCTCCCTCACACCCTCTGGTAAGCTTAGAGTGAGTCAGTAAGCTGCTCATGGCCTGTTGGCAACCCCTTTCATGCCTATTATCTCAGTATCTAAAACTTTATGGTTTTGATATATTTGTGTAACTCTTTGTTTTGTGACTCCCTTGCCCAGTCATTTATGCATCCACTCACTATTTAAACTGCCTGGCTCACTCACTCATCCAGACATCCATCTGTTCATCTATGCATTCACCAACTCATCCATCCACTCACCTACACATTGACTTATTCATTCATCCACTACTTACATACTCACTAACTCATTCACTTTACTACATCTTACTTACTTATTCATTCATGTGCACTTACACCCCAGACTCACTTATTCACCCATCTGCTCACACACACACACACACACACACACCCACCCACCCACCCACCCACCCACCCCCACACACACACACACACACACACACACACACACACACACACACACACACACACACACACACACACACACACACACACACACACACTCTAACAACTAAACACACTCAGTCACTCACTATACCACCTAAACTCACCCACTATACCACACACACTTAAACTCACTCACTTGCTCTTTCACACACCTTCACACAAGCTTACTCACTCTACCATTTACACTCTGACTCAATCAGCTACCACCTAACCTCACTTGTCACTCCTTACCCAGCCAGCACCTAACTCGCCTCCCCTTTCAGGTTGTTCATCATCTGGTACATGATCGTGGGGGACAACAAGACGCCAGAGATGGACCGGATGTTTGCCTCGCTGGTCCCTGGCTTCCCAACGCCCCCACCGGCCTCTGTGTCCCCTGACCTGGGCTGTGGGGGCATCACCTGTCTGGAGCCCTCGCCTGTCATCCCGCCGTCAAGCACTGAGAAGACCCCGCCAGATGACCTCTCCTCTTACTTCCTCAGGACACTTCTCGACTACATGGTCACACAGGTTAGCCAGATTGTTTATTTATTTATCAATGTTTTGCTTGTCTTTTCATAGTAACAAATACAGAGAAGAGAATTTGTAGCCCCCTCACTCCATCCCTTGTAGTTGCCTCTTAAGACTTGCAGGGAATACAGTGGCTGTGGTTTCAGGATTGGAGTAGTTGCATGGTGTGGAATGGTCTCACTATGAAGGGGCAGGGATAAACTAGTGGATGTTGCCAGGCCTGGTTGTGGAAGTATGTGGCCAGCTGTGCTGTGTCAATGCTCCTGGGGTGTAGTAAGGTGGTCCATGAGATTGACCCTTTCCGCCATGGGTTGAGAGGGCTAAGAGTGGTAATGACGTGTGTTGTGCTTCGTCTAGGCCACTCCATGAGGGATTGCTGGCCTGGTATATAGATAGATGAGCTATGTATGCTGTTACTTGTTATAGTAGTATTTGTGTCATGAACAGTCTCACAGTCAGTCTTGTAAGGATCAATGGGTTTGGTAATTTTGTTCTTCCATTGTGTTCCTTCTTGTTCTTGTTTCTCCATTATTTAGTTTGTTAAGATTTCTGTTGATTGTGATAAATATACTTTTGCATTTGTCTTAACTGATTTGTTTTGTCTATTATTTACTTTTTTCTAGATCACATTCTATTAATATGGTTAATTCAAATGTTTGCCTCACCATTTCTAGTTAAGATAAATTTTGCATTATATATATTTTTCTTTTTTTAATTTATGTATTTTCTCTAGTGACTTTAAATAAGATGTATTTATTGGTCCATAAACATTGTTCGTTTATCTGTATACCTTTATTCTTGTATGCTTTATCCTACATTACTCTGTTTCATTCACACAACTCTTACTATTTATCTGTATTTATTTATTCATGTATGCCTTATTTATTTAATCTACCTCATTCACAAGTCACTATTTATCTGTATATCTTTATTCATTCATGCTTTTTCTATTAATCTACTTCATGCAAACACTTCTCAGTCACATGTGCTCAGTGTTCAAAAGTTTGGGTGACCTCCCGGTGCACAGGTGCGGCGGGTGGAGTGGCAGGAGCGCACCCAGCAGCCCCGGGCCTTCTCCTACCTGTTCACAATGTTCAGGATGTGGTACATGCCGCACATCTTCCCAAACTTCAATGCAGCAAATACTCTCTACAAGCCAAACCTGGGTGGGTGAGACAGAGAGTGAGAGTGTGTGAGACTTTTGAAACATTCATAAACTTGCTAACTACAAGTTGAAGGAGAGTTCAGAAATAGATCCTGTTGTGCATAAATTTCTTTCCAAAGCTTATACTTTGAAGAGCCCAAAACTTAGACATCTCAAAAACTTGGTGTATTGTTTTTTTAGTTACGTTACATTAAGTTAGTTTCTCTTAGGTTTTGTTTGGTTCTGGTTAATTTGTGCCATGTCTCAGAACTTGAATATATTGTCCTGTTTAGATTAGGTTGCATTAACCCTTTCAATGTGTTATGAGGCAATTAATGGCACCTGAAGTAATGCATGAAATCTTCATAAGCATCTACAAGAAAGAAGAGGATGGAAAAGAATAGATTTTGCAATTTCTACCCAGTTTAAAGATTAGAGGTGGCTGTTGAACAAGTAAAGATGTCTTAGAGGGATTAGTAATTAAAGAAAGATGTACCAGATAGCATTCAAAGAGTTAGGTTAGGTTCAGTTTGATTTGGTTTTGGTTCTGGCCAATTTGCACCACAATATAAAATTTGTTTGGCCTCCAGAGTTGCCTGAGCTGCGCAGTAGTCCTGGCGTGAGTCCGTACGGCACATGCCAGGTGGCAGTGGTGGAGTGGGTGTGCAAGTTTGTGGTGGCCACCTCCCAGCGCAGTGGGCAGTCTGTCTCATCAGCAGGGTGAGTGCCAGCCCTTGTCACTGTGTTGGGACAGGCTGAGGGGATGGACTTGCCTATTTGGTATTTTTACAGTGTCAAGCTTATTCTGTCATTGTTTTCAGAAGAAAGCTGTGTTTGTATTGATGTTAGAAAGAATGCTGTCTGTGTGTGTGTGTGTGTGTGTGTGTGTGTGTCATACTGTAGTTGTGGTATTGCTGTTGGTAGTGTGAAAATTTTCCCTCTTGTAGTTAATCAATGTTATGGAGCACTGAGTGAGATCCGAAACCAATATTGCCTTATTAAATCAGTGCATTTATTGTTGTGGTCAATAGAAACGTATTTTCTTGGTCTAAATGTCTCTTTCCACCAGGGGCTGATGAGGCTGAATGTGAATGATGTGTGTGTGAGTGTGTGGTGCTTTGTCTGGGCAACCCTATGTGAGATTGCTGGCCTGATATATAGATAGATAGATATATACACGCAAACGTTACTAGTTCCTTTTTTTGGCACAGTGAGGAGGACGGGAGGCGTTCAGGCCACAGCGATGCACCAGAAGGCAGCACCAGCGACCAGGACTCCATCACTTCTGCCTTCTATGTCACGTGAGTTTATGTTGTACTCTGAGGGTTGTTGACTGAATAACAATCAGAGGCGGAGGTATTTTGAGTCAGAGAATAAGAGCATCACAAGTCTAAAAATTAATTTGTGCCAATCCCTCAGTGATGAGATGGGGTCAGGGGAGGATGCAGCGATGGTGAGAGGGATTCTCTTCTCCTCGCGGGACAACATCAATTTCATCCACGAGCTGTTCCGCCAAGCTCTCTGCCTCAGCTTCCGCTGTGCCTCCGTCATGAAGACCGTCATCTTCACCTACAAGGACTGGATACAGATGAATGTGAGTAAGGCAGACTGATGCACCCTGACTGGTATGAAGGGAAAATTGTTGGGGAGACAAGTTTTGCTGGGACAACCTGAGATAGATAGACAGCTGACAAATGAATGAAGGTCAGAGATTTTGTAATGCAGTGGAATCATACAGACTGATAATATAGACTGAAGTGTAGGAAAATATCAGAACTTACTAAACTTACCTATATTCTTATCTTTCTGCTCCCATTTACTGGGTTGTAGGGAAAGACCTGCTTCTCTTTAGAATTCACTAAGGCTGGAATACAGGAATATGTCTTCACTTACTTATATTCTTCACCAGTTAACTTGCATCTCTCCTGCAGACTCCTGAGATGCCTCCGTTTATGCTGGAGCCTCTGGAGGGTGGGGCCGGACCAAGGGATGAGGCCACGTCCCAGCAGGAGGGTGCCGCTCCACAGAGGCGTATGAGGAATGAGTCGTACCTTGGGGCGGTGAACAAGGACATCCACATCAGGGCAGGGCTGCAGGTAAGGCATCACTCAAGAGGTTAACAGTTCACCAGTGTAGTAAAGTTAGTTGCATTACAAAAGGAGTGTGGCAAGTCTCTCTCTCTCTCTCTCTCTCTCTCTCTCTCTCTCTCTCTCTCTCTCTCTCTCTCTCTCTCTCTCTCTCTCTCTCTCTCTCTCTCTCTCTCTCTCTCTCTCTCTCTCTCAGTATTATTTTCTTTAGCAGTAGAGTTCAAAGTTAGTTCCTTCAATCAATCAATCAATCAGTCAGTCAGTCATTTTACAGATGACACATACTAACGGATTCAGAAGACAGCTGACCACCTCACTGTGTCTCTTCACCCCCAGAACGTGCTGCAAGTGTTTGTGACCAGTGTGGCCAACGTGTTCCTGCTGGAGGTGTCCCCTGATTACCCACGCCTGTTGGACATACAGGTGGACGTGTGCAAGAATGTGGTCAACATCTACCGCTACATGGTGATGAACACACGCATGGAGCAGAAGACCTGGTGAGCTGCTTGCTTCTTCTTGCTTGTGTCAATGTCAAGATGGTGTTCCCATCAGTACTTCCTCTGTAAAACTTCAAAAAGGCATCAAGTTGTAATATAGCAGATCTTGTTCCCATTTAAAACCATCTCATTGCTGTTTGGTACATATTTTCTTAACCAGTAAGCACCTTGGGACATTTCTTCTCTATTCATTTATCTCCTTTTTTGTAAATGCTTAGTAAGATATCATACATTGCTTTTAGTGTTAGGAATTGTTGCATATCACAGTGAAATGGATATTTCCTCCCTACAGGTGCTTCAGTAGATAAATCTAATTATACTGTAATAAATACATGTTTTTACACAGTAATTCTTCCCCAACAGATCCCAAATATTCAATGCTGGAAGATTAAGAAAATTATAAAAGATGTGATATGGTTTTCCCCCTATTGCAGTGTCTGTATGGCAAGTGAGATGACAGGCAGTATTGAAGATCTTGGCTTTATCCTTCATTGTCAACACAAAAATGTGCATCCATGACCATTGCCACCTCTCAGCTCCCATATCAAAGAAAAACAAATAGAAAATAGTGGCAGTGTGAAGTGCAACATTGTGCCTGAGATAGAGAAGAATTAACATTTGTGTGTGTGTGTTTTTGCAGGGAACAACTTCTAGTGGTCCTGCTGCACATCACCTCCCAGACACTGTGCAGCCACCACACCTCACACAAGGAGGACTCTCTTGGGAGCCGGTTTGCACCAGCACTCTTCCAGGTATGTGTGCATCTCGTTTTTTGTAGGGGGAAGGGAATATTGAGGGACAGCTGGGGTGACCAAAGGATGGGCTTTTGTTTAGGTATGTAGGGTGTACAGTCAAGGTCTGTATTCTCAAAATGTTTGAGCATTTTATCTCATTTACATTCAAAAAGGTGTACTCAAAGTTATTATGGTTTTCAGAGGTGTTTTCATGAATTAAGTAATGGTGTCACATAGAATCTGTACCATTAATTGGGAAAACATCATGAGAATCCAACTAATCATCTTTGTGGCCTTCAAAACACCACTAATGATAGCACCACATTTTGAAGAATATGAAACTAAGCCTGAGGTACCTCTCACTCACTTGACGGTGTGTTCTTACAGACTCTGATTGTGTCATGGATCAAAGCCAACCTGAATGTGTCCATCTCTGGGGAACTGTGGGACCAGCTGCTGCTTAGCCTGTCCTCTCTCACTCACTGGGATGAGCTCATCAAGGAATGGGCGGTGAGGACACTCTCCTCTTTGTATCAACTCCAGACATTGCACAGATGAGGCAGCATCCCCCTTAGATTGTTGGAGTTTCTTAAGGAGACACATCTGTTCATTTCGGCTCACTGTAGATTACAGGGATTTTTTTTCTTTGTTAATGTAAGAGGGTCTCTGGCCAAGGGATACAAAAAGGTAGAAAGATAAACCCATCTGAGGAACCTATCCCTTGAGAATAGAGCCAAAAGGATTAGCCATAACTGGAGGAGAATTGCCTTGAAACCTCCCTCATAAAAAATTCAAGTCATAGATAGAGAACCAGGAAGGGACCTCCAGGATGAGGTGATATGTCACCTGTCCTGTGAAACTGTAGAAACTTCCTAATAGGCATTGATAACTATTCACAGATTATGTTTGTATTTCACTATGAGTTGCCTTTCCTCCAATTGTTTATCTAGCTTTACCTGACACCTGTTCCTGAGAGATTCCTCAAGGCAATGGCTATGACAGAAGAGCTTCTGTTTCTATTTTTACATTCCTTTCATGTATACTCTAATCCTTTTATACATTTCTTATCACTTTCTCTTGTATACTCTGAGAAAATATTTTCACACCATCCCATGTGTGAGTGTAGACTTGCATGTGTCCCTTATACTTACAACACTTGGTGTAGACTTGCATGTGTCCCTTATACTTACAACACTTGATCACGCTCACAGAAAACCCTGGACACCCTGACTCGTGTGTTGGCCCGCCACGTGTACGGTCTGGAGCTCAACAACCTGCCACTGGATCGCCTGACGAGGCAGGGGATCATCAGGAGAGGCGCCAACAAGCAGAGTGGACTGGATGTAAGTTCCAGGGTGTTTATTGGAGCTGTTGGTAGTTATGTTTTGATAGGAACTTTTGAAATCATAACTAAAATATATAGTGAATACAGTAAAATCCCTCTTATCCGGCATCAACGAGACCGCCGACATGCCGGATACTTGAATATTGCTGGATACTTGAATAGAAGTGAAATTATGTCCACAATCACCACCCTACACTCACGCATCTTACCATAACAAAGATCAGCTGATCTTAATCAGCAGCTGATCTGATCAGCTGCTGATTAAGTGTAAGCACAACACACTTCCTCTTTTCTACAACTTTAGGCATGATGAAGGCGTCAGGCGATAAACAGTGCACACGCGGGACTGAGTCACTGAGTAAACACAGTGCAGTGGGCCGGGGGTGGCGCGAAGCAGTGCGCTCTGGTGGCGAGGGGACAAAGCGGGAATTTTAATCGATTTTATGAGTACACATTGATTTTTTTATTGATTTTATGGCTCGGGGAAAAATGTGCCGGATACTTGAAGCTGCTGGATACTCGAATGCCGGATGAGAGGGATTTTACTGTACTCAACACTCCATAGGAAGTACCTTGCATCTGCTGTGATCTCAGGATTGGAGTAGGTGTGAGGCAGGGAACAGTCTTATTATGAAGGGGCAGAGGTAAACCAGTGTGTGCTAGCGGGCCTTGCTATGGCAGTGTGTGGCCAGCTGTGTTATGCCGAAGCTTCTGGGATGTAGTAAGGTGGTCCATGAAACTGTCCCTTTCCACCAGGTGCTGACAGGAAGTGTGAACGATGTGTGTATATGAGTGTGTGAGGCTTTGACTTGACCACTTTGTATGGAATTGCCAGCCTGGTATATAGACAGGTAGATGAGTACTTAAGGCATAAAGAAAAAATTACAGCATTGATGTTGATCCAAGCAGAATACGTCATAAACATTTATCTCCACTCAGTCTGTGAGGAGCAGCTTTGCTCGAAGCTGGACCAGTGTGAGGATGGAGCGCCAGGCTAACACCCCTGAGACCCACACCCCTGGACCCCCAACACTCACCAATCTGCAGGAGGAGCCTCACCCAGACCACTCAGGCTCCCATGGTAGGCACACAGCTCCCTACGCCTCTCAGGTTGTGGCTTTACAATATGTATATGTTTTCAGCTTGTATTTCTCAAGTGTTGTTTTAGGAACTAATGTCTTCTTGTATTTCTGTCAGTAGTTGAAAAGAAAGGGAATTATTTTAACCCTATTCTCAGGATGTGACTAGAATACATGTAGAATGGTAGCAGATTTGATTTTGTTCAGGTGATGTTTAGAAAAATGTTATTGTTTTCCAACCAATAATTGAAAAAGGAAGGAAAGTCTTTAAATGTGTTCTTCTCTAAATGTGGCTTTCAGAAATATGTAGAATGATAGAATTTTTATGTTGTTCATATGTTTTGTTAGGGAAATCGTATTACATTGCAGCCAGTAGTTGAAAAGAAAGAAAGTTATTTTGAATTTAATGTAGCACTAGGTAATTGTGCACAAAGGGACTTTAAGGGAAGCATGATGTATGTTTGACGCTGTGCCTGGCCCCGCAGGGAGCAATGAGCGCAGTCCATTTTCACGCAAGCGTCGGGGCAGTGCAGGCGGTGGCTCCCTCAAGGCCAGCACCAGTGGCAATGGCAGCAGTCCCAAGCTGTCCCCCCACCACCCCTCCGACGAGCGGCCCCACACATCCCACCAGCACCACCACTTGCACCAGTCGCACCACCACCACAACAGTCACCACCACCACCATCACCATAGCTTGGGGAAGAGGCTGTCGCGCTCCTTGTCTGAGTCTAATTTACCTGTAAGGAGGCAATCAGTGAGGGGACACATGCAAGGTAAGACTAAAAATGCTTTTAGAACCTTTTATAGAAAGAGAGGTGATTACATAAAGAATAGTGATACACAGACCAGGCTGAAATTTTCTTTAAAGAGAAGAAACCTGCCTTTAAGAATGGAATTAATGAAGTGTGATGGTTGGTGTCTTTCCCAGATGAGTGTGAGAACCACCGCTTCCTGCATGGCCCACGCTCCAAGTCCCTGGAGACACTCTCACATGGTGGGTCCCCATGGCTAGTACAAGGGAACTTCACACCATAACCTTATCTGATGTTTTACTTCAAACTGAGGCATTTTTTTTTCATTACCTTTCTTATCACTTCATGATTATTAGACAACCTTCAGGCAATTTTTTTTCAGTTTTGTATAGTTATTGCAGTACTTGTCTGTGCTGTCATCATTTCACGGCTGTTGTAGTATTTCTGATTGTTGTTGGCTTGGCAGATGATGACTCCCGCACTCCCTCGCCTTCCCCATCATCTGGTGTGGAGTCTTCATCTATGAAGGACTCGCCGATGCAGATAGAGCTTGGAGGAGACACCACCAGCATTGGTGAGTGTGTGGGAGGCTCAGGACAGATGTGTATATAAGCTTAAGATGCCTCAGATATCTCCTTTGCTGCAGTGTGTTGCTATGAGATGGAATATTGACATCAAGTTGTAAAGGCTAATCTTGATTTACAAGTGAGCTGTCATCCTTTGTAAAACATTTGTTTATTGATCTTTTTTAGAGGGAAGACAATGGTAGATTTTGAAATTTTTCCATTTTAAGCATTTCAAGTGTTTTTAAGGTAACTTTGTGAAGTTTGTACACATAAATGTGAATTCTGCATTTGTAAATTAGATGAAAGGCAATATTATATTCTTAACCTGTAAATTGTAAAGTGAATGTTCAAAACTGAGATTTACTTGTATTTCCACATTGGCAGTAAGTGTCCACCATATTGGATTGGGTGTAATGTAAGCATCATTGAATATATCCATTGTAACTTTAAGTATCAGGAGCTTCAAGTAACACCACATTTTAGAGAACATGTCACCCGTTCCCCTCACACACCCCCTGGCTCCTCAGACACCCTGGAGGGAGGCCTGTCGTCCGAGCAGCGTTCAGTGATGTCTGGCGGCACAGTGCGGGGTTGGCTGCCTGACGTGGCTGTGGTGCTGTGGAGGAGGCTGCTGGGCCTCCTCGGGGATCCTAATGATGTGGCCTCTCCTCAGATTCATGCACAGATATTCAAGTACCTCTCAGACCTCACAGAGACACTGGTCAAGGTAGGGTCTCATTACTTTTTTCTCTCTCTCTCATATCATTATTATTATATGAGGATATATGACAGAGAGCATTAAAAAGATAGCAAAAAAAAAGCCTACTGAAGATGCCAGTCTCAAAAGATAATTTTCCAAAACAAATATTCCAAATTACAAGAAGTGTCTTGAAACCATTTACCCATTTGTGTGTTTGTAGGATTAGGTGAGGCTCATAATATTCCATCTTTTTATACCTGATTATAATTTTTTCTTGAAATTCTTGTATAGCATTCGCAAACATAATTCTCTTTGATAGTGCATTCCACTTTGGTATTGCTGTATTTGATGTGAATGTTGTCTTTGTTTGTGTGTGGGTGTGTTTATCTCTTAATACTTTTACATGATTAATTCATCTTATTATGTGCTCTTTAAGAATAACAGATCAGTTTTACATTGTAGCAGACTGAGTTGATCCCATAGAGACACCTAACCACTGACCTGTTCTTCCTCCAACAGCTGCGTAACAACCAAAGTATCTCCTTGGACAACCAGAGCAGCCCAGAACCACCAGAACTCATACCTCCCCTCACACTGGTGGCTCCATGGTGCTTCAGGGTGAGTGTGTGTGTGTGTGTGTGTGTGTGTGTGTGTGTGTGTGTGTGTGTGTGTGTGTGTGTGTGTGTGTGTGTGTGTGCCTGGCTGGGTGACAACCTTCAGAGTTGTCCCCTTCACTCTGCAGCCCCAGCAGAGAACAGGTTAGGGATGTAAGCTTTGGCCAAGCTGCTCCTAACCACTGAGGAAGACAATGTCTTGCAGTAGATTCATATAGAATGGTAAAAGAAGGGAAAAATAATTTAATATAATTATTGATGGGGCAAAGTGTGTATGAGTGTGTGATGCTTTATCTGGGCCATCCCTTTTGCAATTGCTGGTCTGGGATATAGATAGATTGAATAAATCTTTCGTCTGCTCTAATTGTCATCTTCCATCAGCACTCCATTTGTGGTTTCTTTACAAAGCACAACCACATCACCAGGTCAATTTGTGTGTCTCAAGTCCCTCCTTTCTCCTCTGGGGCTTCATAAGACCTCATTGTTTTGACTTCAGGATAATCAGTCTATTCCCCTCCACTTACAGGCCCTCACACTGCCTCCTGCCTTCCGCCGAGGCAAGACCATGGCCTACAGGCTGCTGTGCATCATGATGGTGCGGCGACACGACATAGCGCCGCCCAGGGACATGATCACTCACTTCTACCGAGTTCTGCACCAAGGGCTGGTGGGGCAAGACCAGGTGAGGTGACACTTCCTTCATGCTGACCATTGGGAAGTACTTAGTGAATTTTGTAATGCTGATTTCTTTCTACTGCCTGTGTTGATGTGTTCAGGAAGAGGATATTGATTGTTTTGGTTCCTGCAGGAGGTGATCAACACACTGGTGGGGGAGTGTGGGCCGAGCTTCTTCTCCCTTGGTCTGCCAGGCTCCTCCATGCTCACGCTCGACTTTATCTTTGCCACCAACACTGTCATCACCTCCGTGGATCCTAAAGTTGTAAGTCCCTACTCTGATATCTCTGTTTCCTTGCCTCGTGATTCTCTTGTTATGATTTCTAATAATTCTAAAAACTTCTTAGATGTCACTGTGTGAATTTGTTGTCTTCACCTTTCATTGCAGGAATCCTTCATGTTCCTTCCTCAATCTTTTATTCACAGCAGTCACCCAAAATGGAAGCTCTGAGTCTGCTTGGATCGCTGCTGCCGCTGTCGTCGCTGTACCCGTCCATGCCTGTGCTCCAGCCCTCAGCCTCGGACCTCACCCTCATGAACTGCTCCGATGTCAAGGTACGGGAGACAGGAGGTGTTGGCAAGGAATGTTTCGTCCATCCTTGTCTCCCTTCCTCAGCTTAGGAGTGCTTCTAAATGCTCTGATATTTTTGCCTCTCACTTGTCAGTTCAAAAGTACTCTTCTTTTCACATTATCCTTAATTTTTCAACTATTTCAATTCACACATCTATCCATGTGTTCCTCATACATACGTTTTTTTTATTGTATTATGTGTAAATCCTGTTCTCTCCTTGTACAAGTTGCTTACATTATTTCCTTTTTTCCATCATGAAATGTAACTCACCATATTTATTCTTTCACCACCAGCTCATGTTTGCATCTTGTCTCATCTGTCATCCATTTTTCTCTCTTTTTCCTACACACCATACACTCCTCACTGTCTCTCATATACACCTTACTTCATCTATCATCCATCAACTTTTTTTTCCCCACACATTGTGTACAGTTCATGCATGCAGTCATCACTGTCACATATTCACCTTTCCTCATGTATCATCCATCTCCTCTCCTCACATCATTTACTGTTCTTGCATAAACTCCTCGTTGTCTCACACATGCTTCATCTCTCATCCATTTCCTTCCCTCCACAGGACCACCTTGTCAATGTGCTGCTCAAGAGTGGGAAGCGTGATGGGTGGTGGCGGACGAGGTCACTAGCCCTCTCCACCTTGGCCATTTACCTCTACCATGAGTTGGCCCACCAGACCTTCCACACCAAAGTGAATGAGGCCATCAATGTGCTTCTGGCATCCCTCAAGGTTTGAATTCTCCCTCTACTGAACTTCTTTGATTTTCAGGGTGGGTTAGGGGCATTGCAAGCCTCTGTCTGTCCCTCCGTTCATCCCTAGCATGTCAAGACGTTGGTTTGTTGCTGTTTTTTTATCACAGGCTCACCTCACTAACTGAAGAAGCATTAAATTTGCACTTGCTTATGATATTCTGAGTTTTTACCATGTTTTGAATGAGGTGAGATTTAGTGCCTCATGAATGCTTTACGTGACACCATAACTGATGCATAGGGAGTCCCTGCATGAGTAATGTACTGAAGCCATGCATGGGTTACTGAAGCAGAGCAGTGTATGTAAGCAAGGCATTACTCACTTTTGTGCTGTGGAATTTTAGCCATTTTGTGAGGTAGACTATTAGTAATGTGATGTATTGTTCTTTGTGGTGTTAAGTAGTTAGTATTTTTATCCTTGTAGCTATGTGAACATTTGAAAGTAGCCTGTCAATTGTGTGGTTTGATTAGTTTTTGAAATGTTAGCCATTTGTCATCATACAGTAGTCTGTAAGTTACATTATTACTTATTTTGCTTATTAACAGTCGCATACGTGTGTGGCATAATCCAGAGAGTTTGTGTGTAACCCTAATGGCCTAATAGCCTCCTGTCTCCATTGGCAAGTAATCAATTCCCTGCTGTTGTCCCTGCATGGTGAGACTGATGAGTATTTTGCATTCTAGCAGGCAGTACCTCCCCAGCACCACACCAAGCACTTCATCCAGAGTACCGAGGTACAGCCCGCCTTAATGTGCCGTGTTGTGGTGGTGGTGGTGCCCTTGTCTGTCCGTGTGCCCCCTCTTGTCTTACTCGTACATCCAGGGGCTTTCTATTGATTTCAGGGCTTCTTATATGCTTAGAATGGGCAGCAGTAGTGTCATATTTGTATGTGTATCGCTGCAAATTTTATGTCACCAAGGGTCTTCTTTCTCCACCCTGCTGTTGATATCTAGATGGTTTCCTGGACTCTTGTTTTGATGGGTGAAGGTAGTGTCCTTATCTCTGTGTACATCCTCAAGTCTGGAAGTCACTGAGGATCTTCTTTTTGTCTTTGTTGATATTTGTGCTTGTTCACTAAGGCTTGGGGAGGCAGTGTGATGTAGCTGCCACATTGCAATGCCATGCACTCACTTCACAGGACTTCACTTGCTTCTGCTTATCACAAGGGATCTGTGTAGAACTCAGTGTTTTTGTGATAAGGCTGTGCTGAGTGCAGCAAAGGTGAGTCTCTGTTCCTGGAAAAAAATGCCCTTGAATAGACACAACAGATGCTGAGTATGGGTTGTTTTTGTCTTCCTTTGTTGAGATGTAAAATTTTTCTGTCTTTATGAGATATGCTAAATATGATCCTGTGGGTTACACTTTCTCTTCTCTTCTTAACACATTATTTTTTTTATATTTCTTCATCCAATTTTTAATACAGATGCATGTTTGGGAAATTTTACTTGGTTATCTGGAGCACTAAGAGTCAGGGTTCAAGGAAATGCATGTTCATAATGAAATAGAATAACAGTTGATGAGTTGGTAGGTAAGTAACATGTCCTTGTGGTGAGAGGGAGAATATAGATGTGTAAATATTGATTGTACTAGAACAATTAAGAAATAGCTGATATTAAGTGGCTGAAGTTTTAACCCTTAACATACAACACATAAAAAGCTGTAAATAATCTCAACGCAACACAGCACAACACAGCTCAACCTTTCAGTGCATGGACAGCACAACACTTGTAGAATAGTTTGTATTTAATAGTAAGTAATTAATTATACTCTTGATGACACACCCAGCCACACTAGAATGACAACTGAACAACACAGGGGCAGAACAATTTTCACTGTCACCTGCATGTAGTAATTAATCAGACAAACCATTCATAACACAAACTAATTTGTCTGTATCACCTCAAGATTGGACGGCTGGTGGGTCAAGTTGCTGCCGACCTCCTGCTGCTCCTCTGTGATCACTCTGAAGCCTTCCTCACACACTACCCAGACATCCCTGCCAGGATAATACAGGTGAGGTGCTGATCTGTACAAGAAAATAAGGGCACTGCATAAAGCCACTTGACTGGCACTTGGCAACTCCTGAACCTTTTGGTGTGGAAGGTGACACTTTTAGTCTGGTCTCAAAATAAGGGATTGTCTTCTGTGCTGAGAATAAAATGCGAGACTGGTGAGAAAACATTAAGTGAGGGATGTATGGCATTAAGGTATTGATTTACTGACTGGTCAGCTGTGACAGAGGAACATCTTGTCTTTGACCATAGAAAGTAGGAGAGGCATATAAGCCATCTAGCAATATAGGAAAAATAAGGACATTAAACAGAACACTGACAGTGATGATAATCAACAGTTAGTGTGGAGTCCAAACATCTTCAGTCATTCCCTCCTTTGGTGCAGGTGTTGTGCCAGACGCTGGGGACCATTGGGACAGACCAGAGCCTCACTGGAAGTGCTGAAGGCAAACACTTGGTGCTGTCGTGCCTCTTCTGCCTGGCTGAGTGGGTGATGCGCATGCCTCACCAGGTCCTGATCCAACCGGCACAGGACCGCAAGCCCCTCCTGCAACACGTCTTCAAGGTGAGGGACCAGAGCACCAAGGCAGAGGAAGTGTGACAAATTGGAAGTATATACATGGATTTAACATTAACTAGAACTGGATATGTAGGGATGAAAAAGGAGAAGGTATAAATATGTTGACAAGTTTGATAAAGGTAAATTTTTTTCAAGGATATTGATATGGAGGTAAAACATAAAGAAGTATAAGTCTGATTGGAACAGGATCATGAAAGATGAGATAAATGCAGAAATAGGAAGGGATATATTGTGAAAATCTGAAAGAAAAAGTTAAAATCTGAGTTCCTTTAAAGCACAAGACAAAGATACAACTAAAAAGATTAATTGTTAACTTCTCCTCAAGACAGAATAAGATAAAGATTAAAAGGATAGATCAAATAAAAAAATATAGAAGTAAGGAGTACCATTGAGAAAATTTTCAGAAAAGTATTGGAATGTTACAATTTAGTGTAATGTGATAGGTAGTGAAGGCAATGGTGTCCCTCCTACATGAAAAAAAAAAAACATGACTGCCCCCCTCAGGTGCTACACGTCATAACCAGTGGGAAGAAGAACGGCCACTTCAGGTCCCCCAACATTGAGGTGCTGGACTTTGATGCTCAGGTGAAGGAGGAAGCAAGCAGAACTCTTGACTCTACTGCAAGGGGAGACTCTCTTAAACGATCCACCTTCACTCAGCCTTGTACCTCCACCATCCAGCTGGCAGCCAAGTCTGTGAGTGGAGGCTTAAATTGCTTCTTTTTAGGCTGAGTTTAAGTTTTGATTTTCCTTATGATGAGTTCTCTATTATTAGCTTGATTTTTGTGGGCAATTTGCACCTGCTTTAAGCCATACAGTTATAAGCTTTTATTTGCTTGGTGATATTTTCTGTTTTTAGATTAGATTTGATATCAGTTTTTAACTATAGAGCTAAGAATCAAGGAAGGAATATCAAGACACATCCAAAACTAAATTGGCTAACTTCTTAAAGATTATTTTTATAACAACTTTTAGTGAATTGTAATTAGGGGAACTTTTCATGCTTACTGTGGCCCTTAGCCACCTCATCTCCTGTGTAAAGACAGTTGATCATTACCGGGCACGCATGTATAAAGGGGAGTTGCTGAGACATACACAATAGTAAAGTGGTTACAATATAGTCATCACACAGATATCTGTTCATATAATCAAGAACAAGACAATATCATAGTAGTTTTACTTAATCAAAATACTGCAGTCCATGATATTGATAAATGATTACAAAGAATAAGCAAAACAAACATGGTGTTCTGATTACAAGTGATTCCTGGAAAAAAGAAAAAGTCATTCATATTCACAATTTTATTGACAAACATTCCAACTTGTATATAAGATTAACAAGTTCAGATTGTAGGAAATGTTTAGTGCATCCTTTAACAAACTTTGGTGTGCCTTAGATCACCAGCCACATCATGAACCACCTGTGGCACTTCCCCCTGGGTGTGGGAGCCCAGCGACTCTCCTCCCTGGTGGTGGAGGGAGATGATGTGCCAGGACTCTCCAGTGATGAACTCTCCTCTGAGGTGTTCCTGTCGCCCCACGTCCAGCTGTTTGCTCTCAACCAGTCATGTCTCCTGTCCCTGGTGCAGCTCCCAGCCCTGCAGGTGCCTGGGGGAGCTGCCACTGTGGGTTTCAAGACTCCAAATTCTGAGGTGCGTTTTGTGGCCTGGAACTCCTGGTCTCCTCTTGTAGGGAGGAATTGATTAAGTTTAAGGGACTGGCACCTCTGTGGGTCTTTTTTTTATTTTTTTTTTTATGAATTTTATTCCCCTTGGCTAGTATTCCTCATACATAAAAAATAAATAAATAGCATTAGATAGATAAAAGGTCATACATCAAGTAAAAAATTGACCAGCTTGATGGAATATACAAGCTTTTCTTGATTCATTACCTTGCTTTCCTCTTGGTTTCATATTAATGTGTTTGTTTTGTTTAACAAGGTTATACATATATCTAATGTTGGAACATATTTAATGTTAATGTTAATGTGATATTTAATCTTCTGATGTGACATTCAGTTTTTTCTGATCACCTTTGCTTTAAAATTTGTTGGCCAAAGGTAAGAAAACTGCCACTGTACTCCCTGCATGCTGTAAGAGGCAACTAAAAAAGATGGAGTGAGGGGCTAGGAACCCTTTTCTCTGTATTACTTCTTGTAAACAGGAGCCATCCTGTGTGGGATTGCTACCCTGTTATATAGATAAACTAATGTCACAATAGAAACTAAACATTTTCATTCCCTCCCTTTGCAGGTGAGACTCATTCTGCGGGACTTGTCAGGGAAGTTCTCCTGGGATGCCTCGCTGCTGTACGCCCCACCTGATGAGTGTGTGCAGGAGCAGCCCAACCTGAAACACCCCCCTCACCCGCCCCACTCCCCGCACCAACCCACACAGACACAGATGACCCAGCAGCAACAGGCCACCATCACCTCTGTTGTGAGTTACAGTCTGTTAATGCTACATGGAAATGATTGACTGTGTTTTGTGTGTGTGTGTGTGTGTGTGTGTGTGTGTGTGTGTGTGTGTATGTATGTGTGTGTCAAGGAAGGTGTGATTGGGGTATTACATTAGTACTCTTGTCTTTACCATTTTTACTTAATTGCATCAACACAGAATATCAATGACTGACTAAGACATGTCTACCAATTTTATGTTGCTAAATGTATATAAAGAATATCTAAAACCTGCTTGATTTTCCAAGGCAGCAGTAGTGTGTTTTGATGCTACAATAAGTAAAGCATAATGTTAATGAATCTTATCCTTCCAGACCACGAACTTCCAGACTGGTGCCATCCCTTCCCCCATGGGTCTGGGGGTGCCATTCAGCCTTGCCACAGGCCTGGACGCCAGCCGGGATGACACCATGTCCTCCTCATTGGTGGTGACGTCCCCACCACGCCACACCTTGCGTCACCGCCCCCCTGGTGTGCTGCCCACCCATGAGGACTCAGCAGAAGACCTCGACAACCTGGACGATGTGAGTGGGTCATGTTTTCTGCCAGCTGAGCAATACTTCTTGACTGCCTTGCTGTCTTGTATTGTTCCTTTGTTGCCATGATGCTCTAATCCAGTGCTTGTCAAACTTTCTTGCTTAGTGGTGCTCTAAAGGTACATTTTGATGGCACATCAACTCTATAGTCAGTGTAGTGCAGATCCAAAAGGCATAGATTTAAGAACACATACCTGTCTAGGAAAATTGGGTGGTGCACTTTGGCAATAGTCATGTCATACAATTTGCAAATCACTGCTCTAATCTGTTATTCGTCCACCCCTTGAATGGTCCACTTCTGCTTTTTATTTCTTTTAAGTTATAGTCTTCATCTTTATATTTTATCTTAAGTTGTATCTTCATCGTCCTTCTGCTTTCTTATCCATGATGTTCACTTATCTCTTATTGTTGGTACCCTGCAAGACTCTCTCCCTTCCATCCCATCTGCAGAGTTACCATGCATCTTCTAATAAAAAGTAAGATATGTTGTATATGTCAAAGTAGTAATATTTTCAAAATTCTATTTTTAATCTCCTCCCTCCCAGTAAAAAAAAATATGCCATACGTATCAGAGTATTTCATGTGTCTTTTCAAAATCATACTTGACCTTCCTCCTCCACACAGCTGCTGAGTTACATTGGCTACACGAGTCCTGAGGTGCTGGAACAGTTTGGCCATGCGCTGAATGAGGCCATGGGTCCGCCACTCACCCTGCCCATCGAGGCACAGCATGACGCCATCTCCTCCATCCTGAACCAGCGCAATGTGGAGAGTGACTTCTTCACTAGGCACTCCATTGACCCAAAGTGAGTCAAGTGTAGTGAGTGGGAACGACTGACATCTGAGGGTTTACAAAGACTCACTGATCTTTTCTTTCTAATATTTGCCAAGTTCTAAAATTAAGGAGCACATATTTATAGACTGCTTTATTGTATTTTCTAGTGTGGTAATTTTCTTGTTAGGGACAGAGGTGCTCATAACCTTAGCCAGAGTGGGAGGGACTGACATTTGACAGTCTACGTGGACTTAGTCTTTTCTTTCTAATATTTCCTAAGCTCTAAAGGTAAGAGACAAGCACATAAAGGTTACTTAATCTCTTCTTTATAGTATTTCCTAGTGTGATAATTTTCTAGGTCGAGGCAGATGTAGTGGTTGTAACCTCAGCACCATAAGACTGTTGTAGTGCCGTAACTCAAAGTTGTGTTCCCTCCACAGCATGGTCTGCCCCAGCTCCCACTGTCCAGCCCCTGTGGAGTCCAGGTCAGCCTTCCAGTTGGGCCGCCTTCTGTTTGACCAGCTTGGCCTTGGCTCGTGGGAGAAACGGCAGTCCATCTTTACTCTCAAGAAGAATGACAAACTTCTGCGGGAACTGAAGAACCTTGACAATCAGGTGAAGAGATGGGAAAGATCTTAGGTGTTTGATGAGGATATGATAACCAGTAATGTTAAAGTAGAATACAGAAAATTTTATTTGAAGAACGATATGAACTGAGAAACTGATAGGAAGTGAATGACCATATCCTAGTTACCTAGTCAGGACACATAACCAGTGGTTCAACTATTTGTTGCAGAAATGCCGGGAAACACACAAGATGGCAGTGATCTATGTGGCTGAGGGACAGGAGGATAAAATGTCCATCCTGAGTAACAGTGGAGGCTCAGCTGGCTTTGAGGTGAGAGAATGTGTGCATCTCAGTGGAACTTTTGTCATGAGACTGATAGTTTTTTATATATTTATTATACTGGACCATCCTACTACATCCCAGGAGCTTAGGCATACAGTGTAGTAGGGTGGTCAACAAGACCATCCTTGTCTTCCAAGAGCTGACGGGGCTAAGAGTGTGAATGATGTGCGTGAGTGTGTGGTGCTTTGTGTGGGCCAACCTGTGTGGGATTTCCAGCATGATTTTTAGATAGATAGATCACATTAGAGGTATAGATAAAGTAATGGAGACTCACTCAATCTTGTAATCCTTACAGGAGTTTGTGGGAGGCCTGGGATGGGAGGTGGAGTTGGCCACACACACAGGCTTCCTCGGTGGTCTGCAGCGCAACGGCTCTACAGGAGAGACGGCACCTTACTATGCCACGTCCCTGACCGAGGTGGTGTTTCACGTTTCCACCCGCATGCCTTCCTTCTCAGAGCAGAGCATGCTGCAGAAGGTGAGGACAGAGGGCCATGCATTTGTCCCCCATGTGTTTATTGACTGTAATCATGGATGTTTTTTTTTTTTTTTTTTTTTTTTCATGGAAGAATGGTATTGACCAAGGACTACTTAGGTGCCAGTTAGTATTATGCACTTATATTTTGATTTGTTATCATTTCTTGTTCATGTACTAGATCAGGAATTTTAGGTTTGAGGGGCATAAATTTGCCTTTTTGTATATTTCTACAAGAAGCCTTATTATTGAAAGTGATAATTGGTGATACAGTGGAGAGCAAGAAAATGATAATATGCAAGAAAATAGCAATATGGAAGAAAGTAAGAATAGCAGTAATAATGATTTGCTTCTCTTTCCCTGCACACCCTGACAGACTCGCCACCTTGGCAACGATGAGGTGCACATAGTGTGGTCGGAACACACGAGGGACTACTGGCGCGGCATCATTCCCACCGAGTTCTGTGATGTCCTCATTGTCATCTACCCGCTCCCCAACAGACTCTACAGGATACAGATCTCCACTAAGTCTGAGGTGTGTGCCATTTTTCACCATCACCATCATCATCATTATCATCTCACTTAACATCCTCATTTTTCTTTGTGGTTTGATGGTTTATGAGTTTTTTTTTAATTAATTAATTAATTAATTAATTAATTATTATTATTATTTTTTTTATTTTAGATGATCTCTTCCATGGTGTTCATCCTTGTCATGTCTTCCTCCTCACACTATCTCCAGGTCTTCTTCCAGCTGCCTCCATCCCCAGTCTTCTGAGTACATACTGCTCTTATCCTCTTTCTGACACTGCCCCTTTCCATCGCTAATTGAAAAGCTAAATGACCCAGTATCAACCAAGATTAATCCCAATGATCTCTTGTTATCTTCATTGTTATAACACCAAAACATCACTCCATCCCTTCCTTAACAAATGTTCCTCCTTTAGGTACCATTCTTTGGCCCACTGTTTGATGGAGCCATTGTGGCCCACAAGGTGCTGCCTGGCCTGGTCCGCTCCACAGCTGTCAATGCCTCCAGGGCCAAGAGGAGCCGCCTTGCACTCTACCAGAACTTGTGAGGATTCAGAATGATGCGTGTTGAGGCAGAATTACAATCGTCACTCCCGTCACTTATTGTCATTCTTATTTGGGTTTTGTAATTTGTCCTGATTATTTCAACTTGTAGGGATTTTCAGGATTTTCAGCATTTTGTCCAGCCATTTATTTTGTTCTTGCAATCGAGTTTGGAGAAAAACTGAGAATAATATTAAATCATGTGAAAGGCTGAAATGATTACCAGTGAGCAATACCCAAAAATATAAGAAAGTGATCCAACCATAATAAACAAGCCAGGAACAAAACACAACTTGTCAGCCAGGTTAAACATAATAGAATCATGAAGAAGAGGAGACATCACACATTATTAGCCACAGCATTGCTCACCCTCTAACCACAGTAAACAAACTGATGGGTCACATGAACAGTAGTGAAGAAAATCATGTCAGGGAAACAAAACATCATCATCCTAACCATACTAGAATCACAGAGAGGGAGACACTGCCACTCATGCATTACCACAGTTAACCCACATTACTCCCCCCAGCTATGAGGAGCGTGCCCGAGCTCTCAACACCATCATTGAGCAGTACAGTGAGGCCACCACCTTCGAGGCGTTCATCTCCTCCGTGTACTGCCCCGTGTTTCCCACAACCTTCGCATCGGGACCCACTCGTGCCTCTGGTGAGTTGAGTGTCCCCTCCTCTCCCTCCCTTCTGCCTCACTCCCCTGCTCTTACCTTGCTGAGCACAGGTGAGCAGGAGTAAGCCACTAACCTGGTATTTCTTTATTTATTTGTTGCCTGAGTGTGCTTTTGTGTTTAAGTTTGTTTGTTTTATATTTTATGTTAAGATTATTTCCTTTTTTGCAATAAGGAGAGAAGAGAAGAGTGAAAAGTTGAATTGCCTTGTTATGTTTTGTTAGAATATTTTTCTTACTGATTTTGATGTTTAGTTGTATACTCATAAGCTGCATTAACTTTTTATTTCAGCTTGGCAATGTAGTCTTGGGTAGTGAAAGAAAAAATTTAGTTGTGGGCACATGAGGAACATTTGTGCTCAGTGTAATGATTGGCTGGTGGAGGTGTGTGCTGCACTGGGGTGGTTCCTAGTGAATGTCCTCTTACAGAACAAAATAATCCATTGGGATAATATAGGAACAGGAGTACAAAATAGTCCGAGGGATTGATAGGCTTAAGTAATAAATTTGAAGGCTGAAGACAACTGAAGGATGCAAAAAAACTTGAGGGATTTTTGAAAGCTCTGAGAATTAAGCTGTATTGTGAAAATTTGTAAAGTTGAGCAAAAGAATGAATGTAGAGGAAAAGAAATTTAGGGCCAAACAGTTTATGGATGTGTTGAGTGAAATTCTTTGCTCTGAAAGTTGTAGCAGTAGAGAAGCTTTGTGGAATCCTTAATTTGTGTTCATTCAAGGAGCAAAATGATTTCCAACTTTTCTTTACATTTTATTTGTTTAAGTCGTCCTCCCTTTGTGCGGAGAAAATGGGCCTTGGCATGTGAGACTGAAAGGGAGAGTTTGAGGCATCACATGTCCTCTCTTCCCAGGGACATCTTTCTCCTCAAGGGTGTTTGATGCCAACTCGGGCAGCACTGGCCTGGCTGCGGCACTCCTGGATGGCCCGCAGCTGCCCCCCGGCCCCCCACAGCGACCCCCACTCACCCGCCCCACCAGCTACTCCACCGGGGAACAGCACCACCTACGGGAGAAAGCCAGAAGTGAGTAGGAAGTGAATTTGTAACATGGTGATTAGTTATCATCATACAGACTCACATTCAAAACAAGGACAAAGGATGGATGTAGAAATATTGGTGACATATGCCTGTTAGTGTTAGCCACTCCATAAGAATTAGATACATATGTTCCTCCGAAGACCAGTGTGAATTTTAAAACTTGCCTGTGCAGGAAGGCACTGGTCATGTAGAAACTGGTTTGTGGGAATGCATACTTTGTTAGTTTACAACAATAGAAATTCATGAGTTATGCTACTACTAGGCAAATTCATCAGTCATCCCATTAAGGCACAGTGAATGTAGTGCATGGTACATTTTAGTATCCCTCATACTTTGACAGTGACTAGTTGATAAGAATTTCTGCAATGTTAAGAAAGAAAACTGTCCCTTCCCTCAGTGTGCACTATCCATTTTATCACTCAGCAATGATGTGATAATACTTGTGGAGAGTAGCATTTTAGCTTCAAGCCACCATTAAGAAACTATTGCATTCACTGGAATACTTACCATTTGTAGCTAACTCTGCCGCCCCTTTATAAGTTGTGACACATTGACACCTCAGGAATTATTTAACTGACTGAAGGTTCACACGACTCTCTTCATTATTCAAACAATAGCAATAAGTGGGAAGGGTCAGAGTAAGTATGCAGGTGCTATATATTGACCGCTGGCGACACACAGGGGTGCGTCAGATGCTGGGGGGCAAGCGTCACCACTCCACAGGTACTAAAGGGCCCCCCCTCACTCCACCCCAAGAAAAGAGCAACAATAACATAAGCCACGAGGAGTGTCACTCGTGCCAGGCGCTGGACAGGTGTTAGTATTGGTGGCATGTGACTTACTTGCTTTGTACAGGTTCTAGAGTGCGTATGAAGATGCGAGTTTGTGTGCACACGTGCGCGCGCATGTGTGTGTGTGTGTGTGTGTGTGTGTCTGTGTGTGTGTGTGTGTGTGTGTGTGTGTGTGTGTGTGTGTGCGCGCGCATGTGCGTATGTGTTTGTGTGCATCAAGTTTGCAGCTTCTACTCACTGGTTTTTCAGAGTTCTCGCATGTTGACTAGGAGCGAGAATTATGCCATGCTGACATGATGGTTCTTCTTTATTAATGTATTCATCACCTAACTGTTTTTCCTCACACTGGTGGCATCATAATGTTTTGAGGTGTGGATGTGAGAAGTGTGCCTGACCCCACATGATGGTATCCTTGAAGCACATTTCGTAACACATTACAGTTTTACTTTTTTGGACATGCATATGATACTGGAGTGACAGCAACCTATCCAGAGACCCAATACAAGTAATAATTTCCCAAACATGACCAAAACAGCTGTGGTTATGTTTTATGCCCCTTTTATAACCTGCTTCCATTTTCACCTCACCAACAAAGTGTTTTCTCTCCATTTTATCTTAGCATTATCTTTTGGAATATAATAGAGTTGGCAGATAGTTCTCATTTATTACTGTTTTTTTTGTTTTGTTGCTACTATTCTTATGCTGAGATGTCTGTGCTTCCAAGCATTAAAAAATATAATTATTATTACTAACATTACTTTATCTCCCTTAAGGTGTGTTACTGATGGATCACATGAATAGTAATGAAGACACTGGATCATCTCCTCGAGGGAACAAGAAGCTCTCCTTCAAGAACACCCGCAAGTCCTCATCCTCGGTAGCCTCAGCTGGGGTTACCACCGCCGCCACCACCCCACCGGAAAGCCCCATGCCACCCCCCAGGAGGCCCAAGGACAGCAGCGCACAACACACAGCTCAGAGGAATAAGTAACAGTGCGCCTGGGCGGTGTGCACGTGTGGGTTCCCCTTTGGCACGTATCACACAGACACTAAGAGGTGCTGGTGAGGTACTGGTGAGGCTCTGCTGGGTTTCTGGTGGAATTCTGGTGCTCTGGGAGGGTTCATTCATGGTGACTGCAACATTTTCACCAAGAACATTAATCTGTGGAGTATTTAGGGAATTCTGTAGCAAACTCAGATGAATGTCCAGAAAGTGGCATGCTCATCAAGCCATGTATTTAGACACCAAAAATATCATTGTGGAATATTTATAAATCTTATAGGAAACTCAATTTCTAGATTATCCAAAGGTGGCGTCAGAGTCCAAGAGCCTGTGGTGAAGGTCGGTCTTACTGCCAGGAAATGCAATACAATTTATTTCCCACCTATTTGTGTATATATACTTATATACACAAATATTGTGTGTATATAATATATACACACACATATATATATATCTTGGTTTGCTTGTGATAATAATTATCCCCATCACAGACATGCATCAGACATCACAGTGTTAAGGAAGCAGACTCAAGCTCCCATGGCTCAGACTAGCTGTAGTGTGACGCAGTATGAAAGACTCATTCCTCCTCTGCCTCAGCATGTAGTGGCCAAAATCTGCTGGACACACTTATGATATTCTACACGCTGATGTTATGCTGCCATTTGCCAAGCCAATAACTAAAGCCTATAGTGACAGATGAGACAGATGGGGTTAGTGGTAGAGAAATTGCAGGATAAAACAGTGGGACCTTCTAATCTTGAAGAAATCTGTCACTGAAACATGTGATGAGGTGAACTGCTATTTCATTCTGTTTTACTCTGTACCACTAATTCTGTCTAAAGCATATAACATCAAGTTGCTATATTAACTTGAGGTAGTCACTCTTCTCTCCTTGTGGTAGGGATAAGCATGCAACTATAAGGTCCACATTCTCAAGTGCTTCATTGTCTTATCTTGACTATTTTTAATAGGGTGTAATGGAAATTAGCATCAGTTTTCAGGTGTTTTTGGTGATTCTAGTGATAGTTTAGCAAAAATTCAGGATCATGGAAAAATGTCATGGGAAAATGTCATGACTAATCCTCTCTGCAGCCTTTGAAATTAGTCCCGATTAGAGCTTGAGAGGATTAAGAATGTGGACCTCACTGTCTTGGTCGGGTAGTATTACTCTATGCAATACTGAAGGAGTCTGCGAGGTGCATCAGTACACCAATCAGTTCTAATGCCTTTGTGATTCTAGGTGAGGATGAGCAGAGTTTTGCTTATGTACATACCTAAAGTTATTGCTATACCACTACATACATGCATCATTATATGGAGGACACTTTAAAACTCTCAGTAAGAAAGGTGTTATTGTACACATAGCTTATTTACAGTCTTGTACATGCTTCCATAACATAGTAACTTAAGTGTACCTTGCATGGACAAGTGAGGAAGGATGTAACAAGCCTAGAAAATTCAATCACAGTAGGAAGAGGGAGTTGCAAGGGTGTCTGGAGGCTTGTATTAAGGTGTCCCTCAATAGTTTCCTTTGAGGGCACAGACTCATAGGCCGTTCCATGCTTACCTTTCATGAACAGGTGAGGGGGAATGAAGCAAGCCCAGCTATATCACAGAAAAGACTAAGAAAGGGAGTTGCAAGGATCCCTGGAGGCTGAAACTGAGGTGTCCATTATGTTATTTTTTAAGAGGGCACAAAATCATAGGTTTTTACATGCCCACCTTTCATGAAGAGGTGAGGAAGAATGAAACCTCCATAGAAAATTAAATCACAACAACAGGAAAGATTAAGGGAGTTGCAAGGATCCCTGAAACTGAGGTGTCCCTTAAGACCATTTCCTCAGAAGGCACAAAATCTGTCGTTGTTCCTTCACAAAGTCTCAAAAATGTAAATTGCTCTTGCTGTGAAGTCTTGCTCGGCATGTGCAGAGACCCACATGTTAATAGGATGCCTTATGTACTTTCTCACTGTGGATGAATCGCGTTATTAATCTAAGTTGCATGAGAGACTTGGGTTCTCCTGTATCTCTTAACACAGACCGTACCTTTAAGTGTGTTTTGCTAAGACTCAACATCTGTGTAGCTTGTATTTTGCACAGTGTTTTCTGTACCAATGAGAGGCCTCAGAGTGAAGGGGTCAGTTCCCATATAAGTATATAAGCCTTTCATCTCTGTTTGTATATATATATATATATATATATATATATATATATATATATATATATATATATATATATATATATATATATATATATATATTGTATATATATGTATATACATACATACATACATACATACTATATAATATTAACTGATTTTTACACTACATTACAAATTCTCCCAAAATGAAGAGTGTATTATGAGATACTTTTGACATAGATTCTCAGCTTTCCTTACCTCCTCCTCCTCCTCCTCCTCCTCCTCCTCCTCCTCCTCCTCCTCCTCCTCCTCCTCCTCCTCCTGATGTTCCCAAATCTTAGAGCACAAAGTTTGATGCGTGAAGACTCTCAAATAGCACAACTGTAATCTGTCGTCATCTTTTCAGTAGGTGCATCTTGTTGCTTCACAAATAATCGCATTCTGCCAGCCAACTCAGTCAAGCCACTTCTGGTAATCACATATGTTTGTGTGCATGTCAGTCTTTCTGTCTGTTTGTATGCGGTAAAAACAGGTACACATTCGGTAGTACTTCAGCATCACTCGGTAAAGTTTGTAAACATAGTTCAATCCAACCAAAGACTTGCTGCCATGATTGGAATGTGTGGGTGAGGGAAGACTTAGGATGAAGTAGAAGCATTTTATGTCTTACACTTCAGCTGTTGCCTTCTTCAGTATGTGGCTGAAATGTTAGTGAAAAACAGTACTCTTGGTTCATCCCTTGCTTCTTTCACCACCACCTCCCACTCACATGTCTTACACAACTTGCTGCAGTGTGGGATGCATTTGATCTGCTTCAAGTACTGCTGTCAGTCAGTCCTCTCAAGCTACAGTAGTGAGGCTTAATTAACCTTCTGAGAGATACAAGTATTCCATAGATACAGTTTGCACAGATGGTGGCTGCAGGTTTAGTCTCAGATCAGTTTGTGTATGTGCAACTAATTGTGTTGTGTATAGACCAAGGGTGTTGTGGATTATGCTCCTCAGATCTTGAAAATATGATTATGTTTTCTATTACTTTATATATTTTTGTTAATTTTTGTTATAGTTTTATTAAGTAGTGAGATCATAATATATATATATATATATATATATATATATATATATATATATATATATATATATATATATATATATATATATATATATATACCAGAATTATTAATTTAAGTGAGGTGGTTTAATTTTTCTAGGAATTTAGTAATATAAACATAGTGGAGAGCGGTCCGGAGGCTGGCGTCCCTTTGTTGCGGCAGGTTCTGTAGCTCTTTGAAGCGAATGATTGGCTAATGCCCAGGTTGTTGTGTAGTTCAGCACCAGGGTCTCTTATTTGTTGATCCCCAGCCCTGTGGTCGAAGAGGGAGCATCATTTTAGGCCAATTGAGTTACCTGATTTGATAGAACCACGTGAAGATCAGCCAACCCAGATATTTTTAGGTGAGGTTAGATTACACTACCTAATGTGATGTAGCTCATACCTTAGAGGTTCCAGATTTAATCTTGGCAGGACAAAATGGAAGGGCAGTTGCTACATAGCCTTGTGTTTGTCACCTAGCAGTCCTTAGGTACTGATTATATCTTGAATATTGTGCCCTTTCTTGTACATCTTCCTCCACAATACTCGTGTGGTGCCAGTAGATGGAGAGAGTCACCTCTGTGAGGATAGTTTCTGCTTACATGGGGAATCTAAAAGGTGTTTATAAATGTAAACCTTCATTAGGCTCCTTCCTGTGAGCGTGTCATTGTCCTTGGCCCTGCAAGCCCCTAGCCTAACCTAACACAGCACCTTGGAGGTGTCTGGCTTGGCTGAGCTCATGTGATCCAATAGTTATGTTATAATGAGTTTATAGTTGTACTTAGATTGCAGAAACTATTAGACACAAGTAGATGAGGTTGATGGTGCATGTGTTCTCAGTATTTTAAGTTAATTTTAAGTATTTATTTTACTTAACACTAGATTAATTACTGGTGGTTATTTCTAAGCAGTTTTATGGGGATGATTAAAATCTTATATTAAGTAATACGTTGATTTACCGTAGCTTTAATATTATTTAAATTAAAACTAATGAATCACCTGGTAGTGACGTCATGCAGCACGTAGCAGTGCTGCCGCCGGCCAGCCGTGCAGCACAGCCTGGAGTTACCACCACACAACAACAGCTTTAAGTCCCTCTGACAGCATGTACCAGTCAGATGTGGTATTGTTGCACCATTACACTCATCTCACTATGGCAGACAAAACTATACTGTTCTAATAAGTAGCATTGTGTAATATCCACCTGTTAATCTCTCTGAAACACCTCTCTCCCAACAGGAGAGCCTCCACCTCTCCCTGTCCCAACACTCCTTTCTTGCCTCTGCTAACATCTGTTTTTACTTATGGATTAAGTTATTCCATTGCATCTTCTAAGTGGTTTTTCTCTCCTATATGGATTTTCACTCACTCACATTTGATTTTTCTTCATGCTCTCATTGTATCATTGTCATATACATTACTATTAATACTGTTTATTGTTATTTCAACTAATTTAACTGCCATGTACAACCTCATACCTTATAGTGGTGATAACAACATACATAGCAATGAAGTATGCAATGTTACTTGCCAGAAAAATGTGTGTAATTTTGTGTGCCAGAAAGAGACTGAGTGTAATGTTGTAATATTACCTGACACCTGTTGATATGTTTTGTTTTTATAGATGTGTCACTTGTAGTTAGACACACAATGATCTGCTTGTCATGTGGACACTAAGTACATCTATTCACTTGTTATATGACCACAGAATATTTTCCCTTCTTTTCTGTGTCCCTCTGATGTTACCATTGATCTGATGGAGTACAAGATGGAGTGCTGTGTGAAAGTCTAGCATAACCCTGATGGTCCAGCTTTGGGTCCCCAGAATGTGTCATGCAAGGCTTGGAATCAGGCTGCCATTTGTATTTGTTCACCTTAGAAACAGAAGAGCATAAGTTTTGTTGTGGTGAAATGTTTGGCCTTACAAATATACAAACATTTTCAAATTATTCAGGTCCAAAAAAAATCTCAGTAAAAGTTTATTGAAGAAATGCAGAGGATGGAATTAACATTTTTTTGAAGCAGAAATTAGCACAAATTGCTGGATGAAAAAATTGTAAACTACCATGTGTTGAGATTGTATAACAAAGGACAGACTCTTGTTTGGAGTTAACTTGTGAGAAGCATTCATTAATTCATCACACCATGAGGATAGACTCAAGTTTGTGATTATCATGGTGGGTGACTGTGACAATTCATCATTGCGTGTTTGGTTTAAGCCTGTACATGTGGAAGCCTCTTATGCAGTTTCATCTCTTAAGGAGTTTAGTGTGATCTGCTTCTGCTCCCTTATTGCCATGTCTTGCTAGTTTCACCCCAGGACTTAGGACGGAGGTCTTGTGCACATCCTCAATATTCTGTGATACTATTCCTTCCTTGGGCAATGCATGTCTTGAGCTGCTGCTAGTCCAGTCTGATTACCTATTTTATTTATTTTTTCTCATTTCCTGGTGTGTATTTCCATGGAAGTTCATAGGACTGTATTCTTAAATGATTGTCATCTTATCTCAACTACTTTCAACAGACTGTAATGGAAGTTTTGGTGGTTCTGATGATCATGCATCATCAATAGAAAGAAAACATAAGAACCTGACAAATCATCCCTGTGGCCTTTGAAAATAGTTGTGATGGGAGAACAAAGCATTTAAGAATATGAGCCAAGGTCCCATCACTACTCAGGGCGAGGTGAACTTTTGAGAGCAACATTGGTTCTCAGTAACACTTGAAGCTGCTCATGGAAGGAAAGGTTCTTGGTAGGTTCTTTCTGTGCCCTCAGCTCAACACTTTGTTGTCTCCTGGCTCTGTGTTTTCTGAGGGGAAGGGAGACTTGTACTTATGTTATTCATTATGTGCTGTATAGGAGTCTTTTACACTGGTATGAGAAGATATAATGTGATTTTAAGCCATCCCCATGAATAGCTTACTCCTCCCATGCCCAAATGAGGAATATGTGTGATATCAGAGTTATTTTCTCAACAAAATAATTAGGTGACTGAATTTTATAGTTAGGTTTACCTGAAGATCATCCATTCTAGCTTCTCTGGGATAGGTTAGGTTAACTTACATTTAGTTAGGTTAGTTAAGTTAGGTTGGATTACCTAATCTAATTAAACCATACTTATCCTGATATAGCCTTACATAATCTAATTTAATATTACCCTAGCTAATTTTGGGTTAGTTTAGGTTAAGCTAGGTTACTGAATCTAATCTCACCAAACTTATCTTTACCTAACCTAACATTACCATAACATTAATTGGGGTAACATTTAAGTTAGATAATTTTAGGCTGGGGTGTCAAATCTATCTAACTGAACCTAACCTAACCTAACACACAAGATCATAATGACATGCTAAAACTCCTTATCTGGAAATGGGTAAGGTAAAAAGTTCATGGCCAGAACTTGCAAATACGAGTACATTACAAATTCTCACACCACCACTGAAAGATGCCTTGTTTCACGCTCCGGTCGTATATTACCCATTTTATTCTTACGGATTAGTGTTGTTAGAAGTTTGTACATTATCAAGTATACGTTAACTATTCAAGTACAGCCTTGTTGGAGACGCTAACGATACACACATGATATATTCTTTACTGCCACTAGTTATTCATGCAGTCAAGGAGAAATAAGCACCATAGAAAATAAAAAAAAAAATAAAGATAGAGAAAAAAACAATAATCTCTGAACTTGCAAAATGTAAACAGTGGTCAGAGTATTCATCACATTTAGCAGAGTTTAAGGTTACAAGATTACCGAATATACTCATAATTTAAAGAGAGAGAGAGAGATAGAGAGAAAGAGAGAGAGAGAAAAAAGAGAAAATAAAATAGTGTTGATTGTTATTTGAGCAGGATTGGTGTGTCTGTTTCATTTTATTACCTCAGTTATCATTAATTCAAACCTCCATGTTCTTTATATTTAATTACTAAAAGGTGACGGTGATTGTATATATGTAATGTGCCGCAGTGTGGTGGTTCCTACATAATTGTGGATCATCTGGACTTATTATTATTATTATTATTATTATTATTATTATTATTATTATTATTATTATTATTATTATTGTTGTTGTTGTTGTTGTTACTTTCTGATGTCTCAGCAAAGGTTCAAATCCCAGTGGCTATTGTAACATTATTATTATTATTATTATTATTATTATTATTATTATTATTACAGGTGCAAAGATGACATACCCTTGGTTGAGGTTTGCAATTGAACACCTTTTTTTTCCCAGAAATAATTATGAACAATCAGGCATGAAAAAATATATGTGCACTTTCACAACTTAAATATCTTTCTTGTATCTTCATAAATTTCAGTCATACACAATTTTGGCTTTGCAAGAAAATTCACCTTCATTTTTTATTTTAAGAATTTCATCCACACGTCAGTTCAGTATTACAAGAGAAACAAACCGTCATTACATCTTTATAATTTAAACTATATGTTCATTAAATCTCCATAATTTCAAGCTTACATTGTCCTGGCTGCATCACAGTCATGTCTCAGCCAGCTGGAGTGAAGGAGGACCAGTGAGAGAGTTGCTCAGAGGACACAGTTGTCTGAATAAGTAATCTCACCTCTTCTTTAGCTCAGTGCATGAAACAGTCTGTATTGGACACTGCTGCATAAGTCTTTTTCACCCTTTCATTCTCTTCATAGGACATTATATATATATATATATATATATATATATATATATATATATATATATATATATATATATATATATATATATATATATATATATATATATATATATATATATATATATATATATATATATATATATATATATATATATATATATATATATATATATATATATATATATATTTTTTTTTTTTTTTTTTTTTTTTTTTAGGATTTTTACTGTCTGATGCAGAGGTATGTCTGTACCTGAAGTGTTCATTCAAGCCACAGACATAGGTACCTTGTTAGTTACAGAAAAAATTGCAAGTGAAAAAGTGAAATATTTGGTGCTAAAATAATGAGAAGCAGCTTGCTGGTGTTGTTATTGTTATTTATTATTATTATTATTATTATTATTATTATTATTATTATTATTATTATTGAGTTCTGTTCAGACCATGATATAATTCCGGTGAGTGGAGTTGACCTATTGTGTTGTGAGGAGGCGTGACCCAGCAACAGGAGCCACAGTGTTGTGAAGTGTTGTGACCTTCGCCTCACCCAGAGAACACTAACTGACCCATGCCGAAATTCGCATAAACAAATCATTCCATACTCCCTTTGCTGCCCTGTACATGTTGTATATATATATAGAACTTCTCTGTACATCTTAAATAGTTATTATGTATTATGTATATAAGAATAAAAGTATAGTTATGAACAGTTTGTATCACATCTTTGAATTGATGCATGTACTGTGATGAGACTCAAGTAAGTGGGTATTGAAATTTGGTAAATAGGGCAGAGAGAGAGAAGTGGAGAATCATGAGAAATTGAAAGGTGTGTGTGTGTGTGTATGAATAAGAGAGTACTGAAATGAGATGTCCAATAGAGTTATGGCATGAGACATCTTGATACAGTGAGGGAAAGAAAGGAATACTGGAGAAAATAAGTTTAGCTATGACTGAAAAGAGGCATGCATTTGATGCATTGCTGTAGAGGAAGCAATATGAACAATAGCATGTGGTGTGAGTAAGATGTATAAATAGGACTTCTTGGTTGAACAGGGAAGTGTGATGTCCTTTTGACTGTTTAATTTATATGGTGGTGTGAGGACAGCGAATGTAAGAATAAAAAGCTTGAGTCTGGTAGCTGCTGGAATCTGAAGCAGCTGCTGTTATTTTTTTACATTTTTTATTATGTAAGAGGGGACTCTGGCCTAGGGCAACAAAAAAGGTGATAAATAGGGCTCACTGAAGGTGCTAGACCTTAGAGTGTAGTTGGAAGAGTTATCTAAAATTTGAGATGTGTCTTGAAACCTCCCTCGTAAAACAGTACAAGTCAAAGGCAGGAGGAAATACAGAAGCAGGCAGAGAGTTGCAAAGTTTGTAGATGATGTTGCATTGGTTGCTGATTCAGAGGAGAGGTTGAAGCAACTAGTGGAATAGTTTGGAGAAGTGTGCAAAAGGAAAGAACTGAGAGAAAATTAGTAAAGTAATGAAGTGGATGAGGATGGTTGATAGCATTAGATAGTTTTGAATGGTAAGTTGCTTGAGTATGTATTCTGTTTCATGTGTCCAAGACCACATGATGCTAGTGCCAAGTTGTCAGGGAGCCTTAAAAGAAGATTAAATCAATTTATGGATGAGGACAGGTGGATATGGTAGGTAGGCCTGACAGCTTCTCGCAGCTACTCTTATTTCCTATGTTCCCATGTTCCCATGGAGAGGAAATGGATGTGGTGATCCCTGGAACACTGACCACAAAGTTTGGGACATCTGGAATGTTTGGAACACGAATACATGGAGTATTACCAACAATACCTATAGCATTAGCAGGAATGATTGGAACATCAGTTGATATGCCTGTAACATCAATTCAAATATCTGGAACATTATCCATAATGCATATATCATCTAGAGGATCAAATGGAATGCTTGGAAAATCACATGGAATGCCTGAATGAAACATATACAACATCAACACGAATTCTTGGAGCGTCATCTGGAGTGACTGGAACATTTAGAACATCAACTTATATCCCTGGAACATCAAGTGTGATATCATGGATAGAATATTAAATTAAATGCCTGAAACAGCATTTGAAATGTCTGGAGCATCTAGAATATCAACTGAAATGCCTGGAACATATGGAATGCCTAGAACATCTAGAACATCAGCCGAAATGCGTAGAACATTTGAATAATCAACTTGCGTGCTTAAAACATCATCCGGAAAGACGGAAGCATAATAAAAAATAAACATAAATGCTTGGAACATCATTTGGAAAGCCCGGAACATCTAAAATATTACTAAAATGCCTGAGATATCATCCAAAATGCCTGGAACAAAGAACATCCATTAAAATGCCTGGAATGTTATCTGAAGTGCCTGGAGCACAAATAGAACATGAACTGAAATACCTGGAACATAAACTAAAATGCCTGTAACATCAGAAGATCAACTAAAACGCCTGTAACATGATCTGGAATGGCTGGAACATCTAAATATCAACAAAGATGCCTGGAATGTCATCTTGAAAGCCTGGAACACCGTCACTTCATCCGGTCCACACATCATTGGCGGTGACATCACGCCTGGCGACCGCCGCGTTGCTAAGGACGCCGCACCAGCCAGTGGCGGGCCGAGGGTCGAGAGGTGTGAGCGTCTGTTCCTCCGAGTTTGTTCCTTGGTCATTTGGTGAGCATTCCTGTTATTTGTGGCTTTTGACCCGTCAGCATGCCTCTTGTCTTGTCATTGTGTGTTTTATGAAGTTGATAATATATACTTTATTGGGTGCGTATCTACGTATGACAATGGGTGCAGAGCTGTCTGTTATGATCTATGTCTGTTCATCTTGATAATTTCGTGAGTATTAATGTTATTTGTTGTGTTTGACGTCTCAGCACTAATCTCTCGTCTTGTCATCTTATGTTTCGTGAAGTTTGACTCAGTTTTTCACTCCTAGGTGTTTAACCATCTATAACAACCCTAGTGTTGATTGTGATCACCAGTTGTTAAGAATTGGTATACAAGTCTATTTCACTGTATGATTTGGTGAGTGTTTGTAGTATTTGTGGTCATTGACTCCTCAGCATCAGTCTTGTCCTGTCATTTTGTTTCATGAGGTTTTGCTATTTATTTGTTTATTTTCTTGGGTACCTAACTAACAAGTGATGATTCAGTGTTATCGTTTATGGCAATACACGCAAGGTAGTTATGACCACTTTAAGTTTTTGATCTCGGTATTAGTCCCTTATCTTGTCATTTTACGTTTAATGAGGTCTGATGATCTATTTTTCTTTCTTTGATGTTTGTCTATAACAAGTGGTGATTCTAACGGGCAGAGCTGTTAGGTTGTTAAATGTGTGTGTTCCTCAGATAGTTTGTTGTTTGTGTTGTTCATTCCTCGCCCCGCAGCGTTAGTCTTTCGTCTTTTCATTTTATGACTTGTATGGTTCGACCTAAAAACAACACACACACACACACACACACACACACACACCAAATAATGACCCAACCATCTAACACTAGCTGATTCTAATGACTAGTTAGGGATGCAAGTCTGATGAGTATTAGTCTGGTGAGTATTAGTTAGTTACTTGTGGCTGTGGACTTGTCGGTATCAGCTATTTGTTTTCAGTTAGCTGTTTGATTTTTTATTTTTTTTTTCCTCGGCTGCTTAACTAAGTCTAATGACCAGTTAGGTTGCTATGTAAGACTGTTCCTCTTGATAGTTTAAAAAGTATTCGTGTTATTTGTGCGTTTTACTCTTAAGCATTAGTGTCTTGTCATTTTGTTTCGTGAGATTTGACATTCTTTTGGCTGCGTGCTTAACTATCAATAACAAGTGGTGATTCTAATGGCCAGTCAGTTTATGTAAATCTATCGTGCATGCTATTTATCAGCGGAGTGCTTATTGACCCCTTGCCCACTGCACCACCTTCTCAGTTTGGTTTTAGTCTTGCTTGCATTTAAACGAGGGTTTTGAAAGACTACACTTCTCAGCAAAAGGTGTCGTGGGACATCCAGTGAAGTTTTTTAGAACGTGTAGCTTAATTTTGACGAATTAAATTTCATAGGGTTGCTGAAGATAAAATGACGCATCATTAGGCCCGATGCACACTGTATAGGGACCATCACGCTCAGATCACTGTCCAGTCGCATATTATTACACGCATTTCAGTGGGGACAGTGAGCGCAAGAGTGAAAGCTTCCATGTAATATGTAAAGTGGTACTGTGACCGGACCGTGAGCGTGCCGTGACTTGAGCGTGACCGTTTGCATCTGCCCTTAGTGTGTGTCGCTTTCCTGTCAAAGTTCGAAGTATTTAAGCAATATTTAGGATTGTTACAACATTAGACTTAAACAGAGAAATACTTGTATCTATTGTATTGACGACTTAAATGATGAGGAAGAGGAGGAGGAGCAGCAGCATTTCTTTCTCTCCATGCCCCTTCAGCACTCCCCTTCCTTCTGCTTCACCAACCCGCCACATTCCCCTCTCCTCCTTTTGCCTCTCCAATCCCACCACCACTCCTCCTCCCCCTCCTCCTTCCTTCCTTCCTTCCTTCCTTCCTCCTGCCTCACCAACTCTCCACCTTCACCTTCCTGCCTTCCCTCCCACTATATCACCACCACCACCACACACACACACACACACACACAGTTTCTGCCAGTCTCTGCTCTCAGGGCAGGGGATGCAGCAGGGGAGTGTGTCACGATGAACACATTTTTTTTAGAATTTGGTCCGTGAACACACTGCGACTTTGATCTGCTACACGGCGTATTCAAGGTGATATGTTGTACTAATACCTATCTTAAGCACTCACCATTCTTAGAGGCGAATTTGGCAGCAGAAAAATGTTTGGGTGACTGGTTCAGTGTGTCCCATCCCCAACTGGACACTGGTCAGGGTGCCAGTAATGGCCGGCATCTTGCTGGTGGCTGGGTGGGTGATGAGGGCAAGGCTTACACACGGGAAGCATCCTCTGCCTGGAAGAACAACAACTAATCCTGGAAAATCAAATAGTTTAGTGTGCCTTTATGTTCAAGGCGCCCCACTTTCCCTTACTTAAACCTACTGGTGTCTTAATCGTTACTTGTATCTGTAATATTGACGACTTGAATGGTTACTTATATATCTGTTGTATTCGTGACTTAACGGCTACTTAACTTAGCTACTCCTACAACTGTACTCCTGAAGATTTAATAGTGTGTGTCTCTCGGCAGTTGGTAATGGCGCCCAAGAAGAAGGGGAAGGGGAAGGGGGACAAGCTGGCCAGGATGACGGTGGAGCAGCGGCAGCAGTACCTAGACAGGCGGGCAGCGCAGGAGGCGGAGAGTACCCGCAGGAAGGAGGAGCTGCTGGCGGGGTTCCTCAAGGTAACCTGTTTGTCCTCACCTGTTTTTATCTGTTCCTTAACTAATTTTTGTCTCAAGATCCAGTTTAGTAATAGTTTAGTAGTAGTAGTATTAGTAATACTAGTAGTAGTAGTAGTAGTAGTAGTAGTAATAGTAGTAGTAGTAGTAGCAGCAGTTTTTGGTAGTAGTAGTAATAGTAATAGTATTTTTAGTAGTAGTAGTAGTAGTAATCTCCTTTTAAAAGAAATTGATAAAATATATTGATTTGTCCAGTAGTAGTAGTAGTAGTAGTAGTGGTAGTAGTAGTAGTAGTAGTAGCAGCAGCAGCAGCAGCAGCAGCAGCAGCAGCAACAACAGTTAAACAAAGGTAATATTAAGTGAGTAGTAGCAATGATAGTTAAGCCGAAACAATAGTTGCAGTGCGGCAGTACTCTCCATCTGTTAAAGCACATCACTAATTCATGCTCTTTATAATTCATAATTCTTTATAATTCATCACCCGTAGCTCAAGTTAGCGGACGAGAGGAAGAAGGGCGAGGTGAACGAGGCGCGGCTGATGACCAAGTGGCGGGAGGTGCTGCGCGAGGCCAAGACGTCCACGCTCTCCACGCAGCTCCAGGTACGCTGACGGAGGCGCGGTGGAGGGATGCTGAGACAGTTTCTTTCGAATACATTTTTTTTTATTGGCACTCAAATTCAATATAAGTTAACAATATTGGTTTATAGAGGATGGTAAGGTAGTAGGGAGGGTGATGTAGTTTTAGTTCGTTCAAAGTTGTTATTGCTACTCAGATTCAATATAGAAAAACACATTGACTTTATACAGGATGAGAGGTGAAAGGTGATAGGTTAGGTAATTTAAGTTCAAGCTTCAGGGTTAGGTCAAATTTTTAACGCGAGAATCAAAATGAATTCCTTCACTGATCTTCGCACATCTTTTCCTAACCAATAACTGCTCAGACATAATTTCTTCTTCAGCCACCTGCAAACATTGTATTGGCTAGAAACTGCAACTCCTATTCTCGTTTACCTCCTTCCTTCTTGTAGATGCTTATAGAGACTTCATGCCTTGCTCCTAGTGTTGTGAATTGTTGCATATCGCAGTGAACGGGTTAAGTCTGAGGCGAGGATCGAGTTTGAGGCTAGGTTCAAGTGGGAATCGAAGCTCAGATTTGTATTGCCACTTAAATCCAATAAAAGTTTACTGTATGTAAGATAGATGAGGCAGGAGGGAGGGTGAAACAGAGGCTTGCATGAGGTGAGTCAATGATCGCTCTTATGATTTGCCTCACCTTTTTTTTTCTTCCTTTCCTTCGTATTTGCTTGCATGCTGCTTGTCACCCTTCTGTTGCTGCCTTTCTTTTTTTCTTTATCCCTTGTTTTCTTATTTCTTTCATTCGTATACGCTTAATTGCTCTCTCTCTCTCTCTCTCTCTCTCTCTCTCTCTCTCTCTCTCTCTCTCTCTCTCTCTCTCTCTCTCTCTCTCTCTCTCTCTCTCCAACCTTTCTTCATCGTTCTTTCGTTCATATTTTCCTTGTTTACTGCCGTTCCTTCTTATTTTTCCTCCCTTTCCTTTTTTCTTTCATCCTCCATTTTCCTCCGTTCTCTCATTTCATCACGCTGCATTTCTTTCCCTTCCTTCTTTCATCCTTCATTCTCTCCTTCCTTTCCTTCCTTTATCTTTTATTCCCTCATCCTTTCCTTCATTGTGTCACCCTTCATCTTTCCTTCACTTTCACTCTTCGCCTCCTCCTCCTCTTCCTCGCGCTTCACTTTTTTTTTTTTTTTTTTTTTTTTTTTTACTCTCTTAATCCAACTCCTCCCGTTCCCTCTTCCTCCCGCTCCCCCGTTCCCTGCAGGAGTTGCGGGAGCGTGTAGCGGAGGGCACCACCAGACTGAACAGCCTCATCCAGCTGCTCAGGTCACAGGTTGCTCAGGCGCACCACCAGCGTGCCCAGGCTGCACAGAACCACCTCGCCGCCGTTCACAAGCTGTCAGGTGAGGGAAGACGATGTTTGTTATTCTACTGTTTTAACGTATTAACCTAACGCAACTTAACCTAACGTAACCAAACCTTACCAAAGCAAACTTAACCTAACTTAACCTAACGTAACCAAGCCTTACTAAATCTAACCTAGCCTTACCAAACTTAACCAAAGCTTACCAAACCTATTCTAAAGTAACCTAGCCTTACTAAACTTAACCTAACGTAACCAAACCCAACCCGACCCTAATCTAATCTAATTTCTAACCTAACCTATTCTAACCTGACCATTAATACAGGGCGACCCAAAAGTCTGGGCACATCAGTAACACTACTACTACTACTACTACTACTACTACTACTTTTATTATTATTTGTTATCGACTTCCTATAAATCTAGCAAAGCGCATCTAGCTTCTCATTGCTAAAGGTAAACAACAAAACAAATTGATGATGTTACTGAGGAAAAATAGTTATACATTTTTTTTCCCTATATCCAGACATTTGGGTTGTCGAGTGTACTAGTGAAAGAAATGAAATAGGGAAAATAATGTTAAGATGTCTGGCCGAGGGTTAAAATGAGGAAAAAGTTCGCCCTTAACAGTATTTTATCTCTGTCAAACTCATAAATTCTCTCTCTCTCTCTCTCTCTCTCTCTCTCTCTCTCTCTCTCTCTCTCTCTCTCTCTCTCTCTCTCTCTCTCTCTCTCTCTCTCTCTCTCTCTCTCGTTTAAATAGTGAAGGTCCACTGAAGGCTCTAGTCCCATAAGAGTGCAGTCAGAAGTGGAGCCAAAATTTGCAGTTTTGAAACCTCCCTACTGCTTCTCCCACGGCAGATTTTCTTTCTCCTCCTCTTCCGGCAGATTTTCTTCCTCCTTTTCTCATCTCCCTTCTCTTCCCCTTTCTCTTCCTCCTCCACAACTACTGTTCTTTTTTATTTATGATTTTTCTCCTCCTCCTCCTCATCATCATCATACTAGTTTCTCCTGTTGCTTCCCCCTCCGCAGAGTTCAGAGTTCCTCCCTCCTCTTCTGTTCCTCCTCAACAACTCCCTTCTCTCCTTCCTCTTCTCCCTTCTCAACCACTTTTCTCTCTTGTTCATGATTTTCCCCCTTCTCCCCATCATCATCACACTAGTTCCTCCTGCTGCTTCCCCCCCCGGCAGAGCTGCACGAGGAACACGTCAGCGTCCTCACTCAGTACCTACGAGGGCGCGAGGCTGAGATATCGGGAACCGCGGCTGCTGGGACGGAGCATCTTAGCGCCACGCATCTCCACCAGCTGCGCCGCCTGTCCCTTGTGCTCCAGGCATCGCAGCGGGACCACGACCTGTCAGAGAAGGAGCAGCTAGCAGCCTTTCACACCACCCTCACGCAGATCACCACTCAGGTTTGTTTTTTCGGTTCGTGGCTGTGTTTGGGAGGAGTTTTATGCTGGGAAGTACAAAGGAAGGGAAGAGGAGAGTTTGATGGCTGTGTTTGGAGAGTTTGATGGTGAAAAGGAAGGAGGGGAAGAGGTGAGTTTGATGGAGAAGTGTGCTAGTGGCTGTGTTTGGGAGAATTTGATCCAGGAAAGCAGAGAGGAGGGGAAGAGGTGAGTTTGATGATGAATTATGCTAGTGGCTGTGTTTGGGAGAGCTTCGGGGAGAAATATGCTGTTTTGGTCTGTGTAGGTTGCTTTGCTTGCAAGTCGGATGGAGAGAAGTAGAGGGAAAGGAGATGATGAGGAGGTGCATGCGTTGTCTTACAGGAGGAGGGAGAAAAAAAAGGGAAAGAGAGGAAAAAAGTAGAGATGTGTGTGTGTTTGTGGGACACGTAATATTGAGTCAAAGGAAGAGTGGTTGTAATTCTCTCTCTCTCTCTCTCTCTCTCTCTCTCTCTCTCTCTCTCTCTCTCTCTCTCTCTCTCTCTCTCTCTCTCTCTCTCTCTCTCTCTCTCTCTCTCTCTCTCTCTCTCTCTCTCTCTCTCTCTGTACTAATATACATGTGTACGCATTATTATTGTGTATGCAGTTGTGTATATAATTTCACAGGCCCGTCAGTCCCTTGCTACACATCTTTATAGGAAAACCTTCAGGTCCTATTGAAAGTTCGCCTTCCTGGACCTGGCCTTGTCATTATTACTTATTTTCAGTGTATATGATGTGAAAACTAAACGGCAAATGAAAATATCAGTCAGTATCCATAACACTTGCCGGTAGCTGGAGGAGGAGGTGGCGGCGGCGCGGGTGGAGCGGGAGAGCCAGCTGGAGAGGGCGTGGGGGCAACTGGCGGCGAGTGTGAGGCAGCACCAGACAGACACCTCCACGCTTAGGGCCTCCTGCCACCGCCTGCAGAAGAGAGTCGCGTCCCACCGCGCCACGCTTTCCTCAATCACTGCGTCCACCAAGGAAATGCAGGTAGCGAGTAGTAGTGGTGGTGGTGGTGGTGGTAGTGCTAGGAGGAGGAGGAGGAGGAAGAAGAAGAGGAAGAGGAAGAGAAGGAGGAGGAGGAGTAGGATAGTAGTAGTAGTAGTAGTAGTAGTAGTAGTAATAGTAGTAGTAGTAGTAGTAGGAGGAGGAGGAGGAGGAGGAGGAGGAATGATAGTTGTAGTAGTAAAAGTAGCAGCAGCAGTAGAAATAGTAGTAGTAGTAGTAGTAGCAGCAGCAGCAGTGGTCGTAGTAGTAGTAGTAGCAGTGGTCGTAGTAGTAGCAGTAGTAGTAGTAGTAGTAGTAATGGTCGTAGTAGTAGTAGTAGACCTAACTCAGAAACCAGCAACACTCCCTCCTGGTCCTGTTCCTGCCGCCAGGGTGAGGTGGACGCCCTGAGGAAGAAGCTGCGGCAGGAGAGGTCCCCCACAGCGGCCGAGCAGGAGCTGCGTCGTCTGCGGAGTGCTGTGGGCGTGGTGCGCGCAGCCACGGCGGGGCAACGGGTGGCAGGCCGCACGCTGCTCAAGGCTATCAATGCACGGGGCGATCAGGCCACACTGGTGAATCTCTCTCTCTCTATATCGCCATTTCTCTTTTCCGTTTATATTTTTTTCCCTATTTTCTCTTCCTTCTTCATCTTTGTTGTATAAAATTGTTATAGTTTTAACATTGCTCTCTGTTTGCACCTATTATATATTTTTAAATTTTATCCATCATCATATTCTCTCCTATTTCACGCCATATCCACCTCATTCTTTCCTATCCCTCCTCTTTCCTCTCCCGCCATCTCTTTTCATTCTTGAACTTTTCTCTCGCCATCTCTTCACCACCACCTCTTCCCCTCATTCTGTCCTGTTCTTCCTTTCTTCTTTCCTCCCCTCATTCTGTCCTGTTCTTCCTTTCTTCTTTCCTCCCCTCATTCTGTCCTGTTCTTCCTTTCTTCTTTCCCCATCTTTTCACCTAGTCTTCTGTTTACCCCTTCTATTCTCTCGTCATCTCTTTATCTCGTTCTATCCCTCCTATTCACCTCCCCCTCTCCTGTTCCCCATATCTTTTCCCTCCTCATCTCTTCACTTCATTCTCACTCGCATATTCCGCCCTTCTCTATCACCATCACCTCACAAACACATTCCAGCAATCATCTTCAAGTTTTAACTTAGCCACACTTTTCAGCGAGTGACGCAGGTCTTGAAGGAGGGGCAGACGGTGCTGGAACTCGCTGCGGTCTGTCGGCGGCTGGAAACTAACAGAGATCGCAACCTTCCCTTCCTCCCACCCTCCATCGCTGCCGATGCGTCCTCCCGCCTCTCCCCTCAACCCTCCGTGGACCTCCTCGCTCTACCCCCGGCCCGTCCCGCCCCTCCGGTAATGCTGTAGCGGTGCAGGAGGGTATTTGTTATTTATTTATTTAATTATTTTTTGTCTATTTTACGTATTTCAACCTCTCATTTACCCATCGTTCACCTCGTTTCTCAGTGGAATCAAAAAGCATTTCGTCTGATCAAACTGCTCTCCTCAAACTGACGACGTCTTCATCCTCTCTCTCTCATCGCTGCATGCATCTCTTGGCTTGGCTGTCATCAGCCTCTCTCTCATCGCTGCAATGTTGCATCTCTTACTATTTTCACGTTATCTGTTCTTTTTATCTGAAGTCCAAGTGCGTGTCTCCACCCCTCCCGCGGACCTCGCTGCACAAAGCTTCCTTCTCTCACCCATGTTCTGTCCACCTCTTTAGAGTGAACCAGTATTCTCAGTCTTTCCTTTCATCCCGTATATTGTAAATGATGGATTTCTGTCTGTTTTTGTATTTTTTTTTTTTTTACCTACTACCTATGACTTCAATTGAACTGTTCTTAGAAGGGGGTGTAGGGATGAGGTGGTGTAGGGAGGTGTCAAGATATTTCTCATAATTAATCCTTAAAGATATATTTCTCTGCGTACTTAGGGAAGGGACTCACTGGTGCGTACCTTTATTTTATTAATTTTTAGTTGCCCTTGGTTAGTGGTTAGATTCCACATTCCATAAAAATCAGTCATCTTCCACATCAGCCTCCTTCCCGTCCTTACCCACATTGTCTCCTCACATTCCCCAGGAGACAGAGACACTGGTAGGGATGCACTCAGAGACGGACGAAGGCATTGGCTCCTCCGTTTATTCCTCCAAGGGGGCTTCCACTGTTCGATCCTCCCGAGGCGGTCACACCGGCCGCCAGCCCCTCCGCCCCGCCACCGGAAGCAAGGTAGGGCGTGCAGGGTCACGTGTGTGGTCAACTGGGCTCCTGTGATATTTTATTGATGCACTGGGCATTGTGACAGGGGAATAATAAATGTAATAGTGTTTTTACCTTTTACTTCCTAGCATGTGTGTTGAACAGGTTAGAGACTACACTGTTAGACTACACTGGAGAGGGAGTGAGCGAGAGTCGGGTTGAATGTGTGGCTATATTCCTTATATACACTGGTTACTGAAGACGTATAAGGTGTAAAATGAGGCGGAATCAAATAAAAAAAAGTTCTCTCCTTCAGAGGACGCAGAAGATTCCTAAGGGGAGCAAAGCGAACATAGGCGAAGAGCAGCAGCACCAGGAGTCAGATGAGGGCGCGGATACACAGACGGAAGCACAGCCGAGCAGCGCCCTCTCTCTACCGCACCTTCCCTCCTCCTCTTCCTCTTCCGCTAACTCCAACGCCAGCACGCCTGCGCCGCCACCTCACCCCCCACACCCAGGCGGGCGGGGTACGTCGCTTGGGAGGGAGAAGTTGGAGAGGATCAACGAGCTGCTGTTCCACGAGGAGGCTAACCACGACGCAGCGCAAGGCGAGGAGTTTGGGCCCATCCCAGACTTTGTGCTGCAGGAGGTGAGAGAGAGAGAGAGAGAGAGAGAGAGAGAAATTGCGCTCGCCGCGCGCGCATCTACACACACACACACACACACTTCAGGAAAGAAATTGGGAGTGAGTGAATTAGTAGTTCTACTAACTTTTTTTTCTCTCCATCATTCAATCCTACAGGCAGACGCGGCGCTCAGGACACACGACGGGCTGCGTAACTTCTGGCGCAAGTACCACCAAGTGCAGCTGGAGCGTCTGGCCCTACGCGGAGAGGCTGCGGCGCTACGGGAGGAGGGACGTCACCTGAGAGCCCTTCTGAAGAAGTATTTTGTGTCCCTAGGGATGAGTGACGCCGCGCTGCGCCTGCCCTCCACCACGCCGCTCTGTGTAGGAGGCCTGCCGCCCTGCGTCCCCACCGCAGGAGACGTTAGGTTCGTAAAGCGTCGCTGCTACGTGTGTATCAATAGATTTGAGCTGAAGATACACAGGAGTTCCAGGACCTGTAAGCAAGTTTGTATATATACAGTGTGTTCATGTGTAAATTTCAATCATGTTAGCAAAAGAAGTCATGTACACACGTACGCATATAATTTCTTGGTTGGCACTGTCGGGATATAGCTACCCTGTCCTGTAGTTTTATTTCCCATGTTCCTTCTGCAGGGGGCGGTCCAAGTCTCTCCCTGCTAGGAGCACCGGTGTCTCCTTCTACAGTCCTTCCAGCGGCAGCAGCGGGCCCCCCAGTCCCTTGCCTCCCGCCGGCGTGATGGTGCAGGAGGGGCGTGTGTTGCTGCGCGCTATGGCCCTGCACTACGCCGCGCCGCGTCACCCTGATCCTGGTACCACCACCATCACCAGGCTCACTGCCACATAATTCTTCAGTTGTCAGTCACCCTAACCAGTTCGGCGTGGTGTATGTAGTCCCTTCATACTATCTCGTTTTGTAACTTTTTATTTAATAAATAAAACAAATATTACTACACAACTCCGTGGTAAGTAAATTATTAATTACTATATAAATGTAGTAAATACTATTAAGTGAAGAATGAATAATTAAATTTTTTATTCATACTTCATATTCATGAATAATTTATTACTACTATTCAGTGGTACTTTGATAATAAAAGTATCAAATAATTTACTATTCAGTGGAGATGTATTTACTATTTATTTATTCATTGGAAATAGATATATATACTGTATAAAGTAATTTCTCAAATACCTCGAGAGAGTCTCGAGATACATGTAATAAAGTATATATATATACGCCTCGAAGGGTCTCCGGAGAAAAACGTTCTCCACTCGAGGGAAAAACGAAAAAAAAAAAAAAAAAAACTAAATATACATGGATTTATTGTTATTTTGGGAGTTCCTTCGAGACTTTCAACACTGCTGCTCATTAATCGACATCACAGTCAATCACCGAGTCTGACACACAGTTCAAACGTAACTAATATACCCTTAACGTTGTACAGCAGGCGTACTTCTCCCTCCCTTCGTCACTTTCACCAGACTGGGCGCCGCGCGTCTGCCATATAACGCTGCTACATCACAAGACACCTGCAAAACAACATGCCAGCAAAAAATGTACAATGTAGTATATAATATCATAAAAGAAAGCTATTCCATGTATTAGTGCCAAAAAATTACAACTACTAAAATAAGCTTAACACTTTTTAGTTAATAAGGAATACTAACTTCTAATTTTTGAAAACGCAGGAAAGGATTAACAAGATGTTAGTGGGAAGGAGGCTAAACTGAAAACGGATGGACCGATTTACAGGGATGTAGTGCTAAAACAGTGCCTCCAAAAATGCCGCTATAGTCTCGTAAAGTCAGTAATTTAACTTTTCTTAAGAAATGAGAAGGTTGCCTCGGATGTACACAGACAAGGCTCATCACGAACAGCGACCCTGCATAAATGCGGGACAAGCTGCGAAGTAATGTTCTAACTCGTAAGCATGATTGAGACTGCCACAGTACATGATTAGACTCTTAAGCGTCTCACGCACAGCAGATACAGTAGAAGGGTCTGAACTAATCGCGGTCATGTAGACTTAAGGTTCCATCATCGTACTCCGACAACTGCTATCCCCTCCTCTCCCCTCAGGTCAACAATGTCTCCGTCAACTCATGTATGCTGTACACGAAGAATAGTAATCGCAGTTAATAATTAATAGTAATCGCTGTTGATAACACATACAAGCAGCAACAGTGAATACTACTAAAAGGTTTATGTTGAGTTTCATAGAAAAGTATGCATTGATTGTATTAGAGATAATTATCCATAATGCTTAATTTATACCGCATACACCTTGTATTAGAGACAAGTATCCCTAATGCATAACTTATACCGCATACACGTTGTCTTGTTTAAGGTATTATAGGTATTAAACCACATCCCTTGTCTTGACGGGCAGGTTGCCCAAGTACGATGATTGAGCCTCCAGTCCCCGTGACCACCAATGTCTATGTAGGGAAGGGGGGGGGTGGGCAAATCATTGGTTTCTGGTCTGTATTTACGGAAATTTGTAACAGTTTATAACTGCACGAATAATAATTTCATTCACCGATTCTGATAATCAAAGATCACCAGATATCAGAAGTGGTAAATACACATAATAGTTTAATGAGCAGTTCCCTAGGAACTCGTCCCCCTTCAATTCTCTGACACTGACCAGTGCTGGGACAGTTACAAGCGTCCTCACCCTCACTCCCTTACTACCCAACAAGTTCGCCACCACCCAGCACATCAGCACGGCATGATAACCTCGAACAACTTGACCAACAGACACTCCATGCTACGTGAACCAGTGACTAACAAACTGTGCCCAATGACCTTCACTGCGCCGACAATTTTTTTTTTTTTTAAATGGGCATGTAATCTTAACGCTGTCTTAGCAAGCCTGCACGGCACTGACAAGGTTGGTGCGCGTCGTTAAAGATGTACTACCTTTAGCGCCACAAAGTAAATCTTGAGAACTACATCAAATTTCAACCTTGCAAATTAACAACACTCCTTCAGCAGCCCCACTCAGTGCGTGACAAGCTGCTCCCCGCGTCTGGTCTACCTGCTGGTCCTGCTTGGTGTGGAGAGCTGGTGTGGTGTTGACTGGTTCACCATTCTTCCCTCACACACGCCAGTCTTTTGTAGCTGTTAGCAACAAACACATCTGTATGAATAGCTTGACACGCAATTTAGTTGTTTCACGCTAACACAATCCCTACACGCCAACCCAGCACTACCTTTACACACAATATCTTCTAGCCAATGACAAGCTTGGTGATTAGAAAATATCACACAAATACACCTTACCTTAGAGCCGCTCAGACACCGAGTGCTAACCGTCCCCACACAGCAGGGCTGAAGGAAACATTGCCTGATACTTGTTTCGAAACATTTCTGAATTCGCCTCACCCACTCGTTACCTTTTCCTCCCGTCTGCGCGAATCACTCCAACAGCACACTGCGCATAGCAAGACTCACGCCTGAACTTCCAATGCCCGCACCAGGACGAGTCACATTACCGGAGTACTGTGTTGGCAAGGGAGGCTAAACAGTCCCACATGAGCACTTAAATCGTGGAAACAGTATTGGCTTGTTAGATCTGTACTACTGGGGAGTGGATCATGTCTTTACCATTTTTGAGACAAGGGTGAAAATTAACAATAATGGATAAGGGTCGTGACTTTTTGCTTTCTCCTTTATCTTCCATCCTCTCATTCCTATGCTCCTCAACTTTCCCTTCCCGTGCCATTCACTTACACATATCCTCTATCCATGTCGTCCTCGCCATCTTTCGTCACTTCGCAATCCCCTCATCCAGACGTTGCCCCCAGTTATGTTTTCTCTACACCAAAATCGGCAGTTCAACGAGCACTTACCTTCTTCCATTACCTCACTGATTAATCCATCATCCTGAGAAACACTCATTTGATTACAAAACACAACACACCACCACACAACACGAGAGAGATTCTTGATGATTCACTGCTCACCTTGATTTATCTATGATTTGTCGCTGCCCGTACCACAGAACCACGTGAAGGTTGTTAGCAGCAGACTAATTCAACGGGGCATCGTAACAATAGTATAATTACCGCACCCCACCAGGACGCCCCACGCAGATATCCTCTAAACTTTCAAGTACAAAGTAAATGCCTCTACAACATTTGGTTGTAGGGATGTAACATGAATTAACAACGCAGGTTTCTTCCAGCTGACAATCTTCCTAAAAAAAAAAAAAAAAAAAAAAAAAAAAATCACCTCATGATATTTGGTTTTCTAAGTCATTCAATTTGTATTTCCTTTCGAACCCTTTATTGACTTTAATATGTTGCAAGTCTTCAGAAATTGCTCCAAGTATTACTAGCAAACTCCAAGGAAAGGTAAAGGAAACCAGTTCATAAAATTATTCTTATTGAAAATATACAACTTCTTTTTCCTATATACACTTTATGAAACATGGTACAGTACATGACACATATAAAACAGCAGTAAGTGTCTGTGTTGAGCCACGGCTGAGTGTGGCTGTGGCGGCCCCTCCTCGCCCCCACCAGCTGTGCCTCCCTCGCCGCCGCCGCCACCGTGAGGGCGGGAGGGAGGGTCACCGTGGAGGGGATGGGGAGCCATGTGTGTGTAGACAGAATGAGTTTGTGTAGACAGAGATGGGGAAAACAGCTATGGGTCAATGATAAGAGTATGTTCTCTTTCTCTCACATCATATTTCAACAGGAGTTAAAAAAAAAAAAAAATCTTTCACTGAAGACAGAATGAATGTGTGTAGACAGAGGTGGGGAAAACAACAGTAGTAAAAGGATGCTCTTACATTCTCTCTCTCTCTCTCTCTCACATTTCAACAGGAGCTAGGAAATGTGGCCGCTTATCAAAAAATTACTTCCTCCACATCAAAACACTTACATTCATATGTATAGAAAAGATATGTATTTATTGAACTCGTGAATAGTAAAAAACCCCACAAGAAATACTCCTAGAGCATCAACTGATATTATATTCACTGTATTCTTGTGTTCTTCTATGTATGACTAAACTGAGATTATTATTGTTACATTATCTAAATGAGCAGTGACTAAATGTATGGATAACTTTTGCACTCATCTTGTTTATAAGCAAAAGTTTGTTCACAAGTCTGGTGTCCTAACTGGAAGCTGGAGATCCAGGTCTTGAATGAACGAGACTGAACTCAATCATATAAAACCCATGCATCGTTAACTCTTGATTCTGTATGTACAAAATGTCTAAAAACTTGCTTAATACTGAGTCAGATGATATAAAACTGTAATGGTCACAAAAGATACCACATGCACAGTATCAAAAGTTCCCATTGTTCCCCGAAGCAACACATTCACTTTTATCCAACAATGCCTGTCAGACTTGACAAGAGTGTGATTAATCTAATGGACCAAACTCCTTCCTTCAGGAGCTGAGGAACATGACAGGCTTCTCAGGAGAGTCTGCGGTCACCCTCAGCAGCTGTGGCAGATGTTTGTGGCACTGGCTTTCTTCATTTATTGAATCTTCCCCTCATATTAATTATTTCTAATGGGAATTTCAGTTTGGTATAATGAAGATTAAAAACTTAAAATTTCCAACATCCATCTGTGATCAGGATGTAAAATTTTAAAAGACCTAATTTTTGTGGTTAAATGAATGTCATGGAATAAAACTTTGAGGATAAATTTAGATTCCAAACAGCTACTCAAGATGAACACAGTCCCCTCCTAACTTGCCTTCATGTACATTCATCTTTTAAATAAATACTTCAAACTAAAAAATATACCTTGAATGTCAACAAGAGTGCTTGCTCTGAAGTATGCACATTTCCAAGCACCTTGTCAGTAACAAGCCCAGGTAGAGTGGAGACACAGGAGCACCTCAACATTTGCAAAAAATTTGCCACTTTCACAAGACAAAGGGCAAGTTCCACAGTCCACCACTGTGCTTTAGAGACGGCTAAACTAAGCCCTTGTCCAAGCATGTCAGGTCTTCTATAAAGCCTCAAAGATGATGCAAATGTGTTAGTGTCAGATACTTTGCAGAGAAAATGACAAAACTGAGGACTGGTTACATTTGGGCACTTGTATCAGTTTTCTCAGACCATCAAACTGCCCCATAAGCACAACCTAATTCATTCCTGAATGAAGACAGCAAGACTCCCCATCATGTACATGGTGACCAGCCACAGCAGGGCGTCTTAGGCTCATATTTTGCAACACCTTAGAGTCTCATTATGGGAATTTTCAAAGGCCACAGAGATTAGCTTGGTTTTCATGGGCATCTTTTCCAACTCACGATACCAAAAAATTGTTAGAATATTACTACAGCTAAGAGGACATCCTTGAGAACCCTAATAACTTCCACTGCAACCTGCTGAAAGTAGATAACATAAGGTGCTGAAACATTTCAGAGTGCAGTCAGTCCTTGGGGTGAAGGTTCTTAAAATCATGGTCTAGGAATGATGAAACCCTTACAACAGCAGCAGAAGTTACTACTGACAACTCATTGGCATCTTGTGATAAGCTTGTAGTCTTCCAAGCACATCATTATGTTCTTTGCCTTTGTAACAGAAATTGAGATTCAAGCATAAGTGACTCATTCAAGGTCACCACCCAAACACATCAATATGTACACACCATGAAGGAAAGTTAGCAGAACAATAGCATTCACTTCACCAGTTTACACTTTACCTTAGCCTGCAGCACAATAGGCAATATAAAATAGCTGGATCACCTAAACATTCAACACCCCAAAGTGACAAGCATTTCTAACCTGAACAGCACCACATAACAACCTCCTAACCTTGCATCACAGCACACACTTGGTTATGATATTCATGTCATGAAGTAACACAAGGAGGTTCTTAAGTGACATTTAATTCAGTAAAAAAATAAATAACCTTCACTATGGGATAGATCTTTAGGTGTTGGGAACAAACCAACAGGTTCCTTCATTCAGCAGTAATCATCCAGGTAAATATTGCACATGTTGTACTAGAGAATGGGTCCTTCACTCCACTGCTAACACAGAGTTCAGTGTCAAGTAACATATTGATGTCCAAGGTTACAGATGGTCACCCACACCAGCACTGTCACTGTTCACAAAGCCTCAGGATCCAGGAACCAGCACACACATGGGCGTCTGATGCTACACATGCCCCCTCAGTCCAGCACACTGTACAACACCACACATGCCTAGCCTGTATAATGTACATTTCCTCCCCATGGAAAATTTCCTCCATGAAAGTTCCACTCACAAGACTTCTCCATAAGTAAGTTACCCCTAGATAGGTTAGGTTATGTTAGATTAGGGGAGTTTATCATGGGGAAAATTATCTTGACTGATATTTTTGAAGTGGGTTTTCATGGAGAGAATTTCCTAAGGGCAGAATTCGGAGAAGTGACTCACCCGTCAGCCTCAGCGGCACATATTCAATTCATTCATCCCCAAAAATTAGCACGAACACGACAACTATTGACTTTGTTCTAAATGACTAGAGTAGCAATAAAAGACATCATGACTAACTCAAAATTTCTCTCAAGGCTGCATTGGTAAGGAAAATGTGAGGCAAAGTAGACAAGTTATTGCCATTTATGCTTCACACACCACACTAAAGTATTTCATCAACAGTAAGAAAGGGAAGATATTTTAATTTTTTTTTATATAATGGACAATGTGAACAATAGTTAAGAGAATTAGGGAAGCAAAGAGTGGCCCACCTGTGGTCACTCTGTAACACACACACACACACACACACACACACACACACACACACATCAAAGGGTCAAACTGGAGACAAAGAAACAATGTCTGATGTCTGCCTCAACAGACAGACCAAGTGGAGGTAAAGTTATAGTCAACTCCATACTTCTCATGCACTCACCATTCTCTCTTCACCTTTACGTCCTCTGTTCTGCTAATACTCACTTGTTATAGTGTTAGACACTATAAGACTACCAGCAGATTGAGAAATTTAAAATTCTGGGAAACAATGAACAATGGGAGTGTGGAAATTTAATCCACATCTGACTACAACTGAAGCACCCACTCCTTCCACTCACACTGATGTCACAACTCACAAAGCAGCAAACAAGGAATTAATGGAATGTGTCACAGGCTACTTCTCCTTCCCCTGGACCTGCCACCTTGACCCATCTACCGAGACACACAGGAATCCCCACACAGGAAAAGAGATCTATGTCAGGCCAAGTTAGTTAGTTAGGCTTAACATGAAGGGATGGATCTGATGTTTTGCTGTCTTTGAATAATATCTAATACATTATTTAGGTTGATTTTAAACATGGTGCAAAATAAGGTTGGAATAACATACTGGAGATCATACACTTAGATATCATACTTCAACACCAGAAGGCTGTGTGTCCATGGAAAACTAATGACTGACTTATCCTCTCTGCAGTCCTCAAGATACACATTCAGCACAAGAAAAAGCAACAGTCCTGAGTTATGAATGGTGGTGATGCGAGATATGAATTAATATACACAGGTATTAGGAAACATTCAAAGATGACCCAGTGCAATGAATAGTCTCACCATGCCCCATATTCTAAATGTATGGTTCACTCATTACGATTATTTTCAAAGGTCACAGAGATGACTAACCTTTTTTTATGGATGTTTTTCCCCTTGATAGTTCATAATCCTTCTTAAACTATCACTACCATCATGGCAACATCCTTGAAAATCTTAATTATTTCCACTAAAGCCTAAAAAAGTGAGGTTTAGGACTATGAAAATACGCCTTTTGTGGGAGCACCAACATGGCGTCAGCAGGAGGAAAGATGGTGAATGGTGTGACCAATTGCTAAGATACTCATACAAAGGCAGTCCCAGGCCACAGTACACCTCACAGTATGATAACTTTGGCACACATCCAAAACTGAAACTCTAGACTTAAGAAGGAAAGCAAGTTTGTGTCCCCAGAAAATATGATGACCCTCAATTCCCCTCAGGTTTGTGGCACAAGTAAATGTGACAATACCAAATCAAATAGTCCTAATTCTCTTGAACCAAATGCCTGAATTAAATGTAACAACAGCCACTGGAGAACTCAGCAGAATGAAAATTGCTCTTTTTGTCTGCTGTACAGGATCATAAAAAGATCAACTATTAGCAGGGTGAGTTAGGTTATGTTAGCCAGGTCAGGTTAGGTTAAATCAAATTAGGTTAACTACATACAGATAAAGAAATGGAGGCAGCAGGAGATATTAAGGGATAAACTAACACAGATGACTTGGCCAACCTAGGCCATCCCAGGTGAAGTTAAGCTAGACTGTATAGATAGAAAGAGATAAGATACATAACTTAGCCCTTACCAAAAAAGAGCTGGGGTGGCTGATTTTCATGTAGTGCAACCTTTTTCATGAGTGACTAATCACGACAACAACATTCGACTTGACACACACACTTGAAAACACTCACATCTCGTCCCAGTGACCTTAGAAAAAGACACAATGACTCAATGAACAACTGTGAAAACCAACGCTGAAATGAGACGAAACTCATGTAAAGATGACATTATGCAACAAATGCTGATGGTGTGCTACTACTGCTACTCTTATGATTACAATGAAAGACTAAAAAATGAAGCTAAATGGGATCTAAAATATCATATTAATAAACTGCCAAAGACGTCAATGGAACCATGAGAAAAAAAATGGAAGGACTCACTCACTCATAACTTTCCTCAAGTCTGGATGAAGAAACTTGAGAGCATGTAAGCTTCTCTTTCATACTCACTCACACACACACACACACACACACACACCTGTGCAAACAAGGCTACTGCACTGATTTAAATAGCAAACAGCTTTTACAACACTTACATGCACTTGCACATGCATGCATGTACACACACACACACACACACACACACACACACACACACACACACACACACACACACACACACACACACTGCTATAAAAACCTGAACATAATTTTCAGTTACATAAAACTTGTATTACATTACATAACAGTATTACAGACTCACCAAATTCTCACACACACACACACATTTATCGTCATGGTTCAAATAACTTAAGCACAACTGTGAGTCTGTCATAAACACAAACCACCACTCATACAAACTCACACTGCACACACTCCAGCACCATCACAGCTGACGGGCAACACTGCTGACTACTGGCTTGTAGCTTCGTCATTTGCTTTTTAAAGTACTGCCGATCCACTCCAAGCCTTGGTACAACCTGTGGAGGGACAAGGTGTTACAAGTACAGCCCAATATAAGAACACAAGAAAGTAAGGGAAGTTACAAGAGCCATAAGGCAGTCCCTGAACAAAACATACCTACTTACTCCCACCTATTATCCTCATCCATGAATGTGGTAATGAATACACATTAATAATCTTCCATTGTTTCAAGAGTAGATAAATTTATGAGTGATGATGACTGATGGTAAGCTTTAAGAAGCCTAGGAGCAGCTTTATGTACGTTAACTCATCTTGCAGTTTCCTTATTTTCCTACGTTATCTGTATACTTATTCATACAAGTGGAAAGACAGATGAAGAAATGCAAAATCCTCAGATGGTTTTGGTTATGTGGAGAGAAGACAAACTGAGATGACATACAATGGGAAGAGTAAGAGAGGAAAGACCAACTGTGAAATACCACAGAGAGAGGAGGGACAGGAGGTTCAGAGAGACAGAGCGTGCAGGAGTGAGATATGAACAGGAACTAACATAAATCTAATTCTATTTGTGACAATCCACTTGAGGAGGTTCCAAGAAATGGTAATCACAGCAGATTAGCTTAAGCCTCACTCAATAGGTCAAGTCATAAGCAGTGGAATGGTAAATCTCTCCCTCTAATCTTATACACACATACACACACACAAAAAAAAAGTCATCAATGCTCTTCAGATTAATTCATGGAGCACATCACATCACCAGGAAAACAGTAAATCTCTGTCCATCTTTCACACACAAACACAAAGAAATATTGTTTCTCAGTCTTCTGTGCCAGAACAAATTAAGCAATCATATCCACTGAAACACAACAATCTCTCATAAATATGCACACACACACATACACACACACACACACACACACACAATTGTTTTTCGCACTTAAACTGTGGCAGAGGAGATTGGTTAAGACCATATCCAGTAATACTATACAATCAATCAATCTCTCTCTCTCTCTCTCACTCTCTCTCTTGCTTTTGTTTATATTTGGTTTATGGTTACAAATAATTTTGCATGGAATATATATATATATATATATATATATATATATATATATATATATATATATATATATATATATATATATATATATATATATATATATATATATATATACTCTCTCTCTCTCTTTTTCATTTCATTTAATTTCAGCACATCAACACACAGTCACTCCTGCTCACCACTCTCCAGTCAGCCACACACACACACAGTCACTAATGCTCACCACTCTCTAGTCAGCCACACACACACAGTCACTCTTGCTCACCCCTCTCCAGTCAGTGCACAGCATCCCTGGATCTGCCACCGGTGCTTCTTGACTGAGGTGAGGTTGAGTAGCCGTGAGATCTCAGCAGCACTCATGGACCCCTTGACATCCTGCTTGTTGGCGTAGATGAGCACAGCCGCCCTGGACAGCTCCTCGTGGGCCAGCATCTTGTACAGCTCCTCCCTTGTGATGCTCAGCCGCTCCCGGTCAGTGGAGTCTATCACCAGGATGACAAACTGCAGAGGAACAATACTTGTAAAACTCAGGGAGGGTTGTGTACCAAGACAAGTGGGTGTGCTGTGAGAACCTACACTCTACTGGAACAAAAAACTTGGATCTATGACAAGGATGATAAACTGTGGAGGAAGGGGAGTTGTTAGACTCAAGGAGAGTTGTGTACTAAGACAAGCGTGCCATTCCAAGGACAGTGATGTGCTATGAGGACATAATATTCAAGTGGGACAAAAATAAGTAACACAAAGTATAGGTTGATCTTTTTATATACAAATTGCTGGTTGTGTATCAAGACAAGCAGACCATTCCAAGGGTTGTGGTATGCTATGAGAAACCAAACACTAAGGTGGTATAAAAAGCATAACACAAAAAAAAACTGATATTTCTTAAACAGTTTCTTGTAAATATAACATCACTTGGTTTATTTCCTCATTAGAACCACAGAGAATCAATCCTGTACTAAGTAAATGATGCAGTCTTTCCTTTCAATTCCAAAATAAGAAACCATAAAAAAAATCTAGCTACAAAAATATACCCAGTAGAAATTCATACACAGACATCAGAAAATATTCCTTTCTTTTATCTGCTGAACTTTTTTGGTGAGTTGAAGTGAGAGACATGAGTAATTACAAGTTATAATAGCAGGTTTTGGGCTATTAAGGGAGACATCACAGGGAAAAATGTCTCAGTAACAGGCCAAATGATATAGATGAGGTATTATGGTGCACTAAGAAGGAGAAAGGCACACCAGTCCCCCATCATCAAGGAGGAATGCATACTCAATGGCTCCTCAGCACTGAATACTTAATCAAGGGCACAGGACCAAACTCTGCCTTCTGTGGCTTATGCAAGAGACCAACACACATAACAAAGCATCTGGGCCAGGAGCCAACAGGTGTACATGTGTTCCTTGTACATGTCACCACAACTTCCATAAACTTGCTGGATTTTGGAGCAAAGATTCATATTATATACAATCTCAGTGTTTGTATAATATTTATTATTCTTAATGAGGGAATGTGGCCAAGGACCCAAAAAAAAAAACATTGAAAGTACCAGTAACCAAAAGAGTGTTGTTAAATGGACTATGCAAAATTATGAGATGTGTACTGAAATGTTTCATACTGATCTGATGGGCTCCTACTCACCCAACACTGTCAGAAGTAACATGACAGCTGAAGTGAGAGCAACACCCTAATTATACACAATGTTTCATCACTAAATTCCTACCTCAGTGTTTGTATAGTACGTGTTGCATGCTGATCTGAGGGACTTCTGGCCACTCAAATACACCACTGGAATGAGTAACAAGACAGCTGAAGTGAGAGTAACACCCCAATGACACACAATGTCCTCTTATTCCATCCCTACCTCAGTGTTTGTATAGTAAGTGTTCCATGCTGATCTGAGGGACTCCTGGCCACCCAAGTCCCACATGATGAAGTGCAGGTTCTTCCACACCACCTCCTCCACGTTGCTGCCGATGGTGGGGGACGTGTGTACCACCTCGTTCATCAGCAGCTGGTACAGGATGGTGGTCTTGCCTGCATTGTCCAGACCCACCATCACGATCTTGTGTTCTGCCGCGATGGGAATGTTGGGTGAGATTGGTTAACACACACACACACACACACACACACACACACACACACACACACACACACACACACACACACACACACACATAGAGAGAGAGAGAAGATGAATGGCTAAAAAAGGTGTGTAAAAAGGAAAGAATAATAAAGAAAGGAGAGAGAGAGAGAGAGAGAGAGAGAGAGAGAGAGAGAGAGAGAGAGAGAGAGAGAGAGAGAGAGAGAGAGAGAGAGAGAGAGAGAGAGAATGCCATATAGTTCACTGCAAAATCTAGAAAGTGCTGCCATATGTTCAACCAATATTAAAAATGACTCCCTTTCCCCTTTAACACACACACACACACACACACACACACAAAGAGAGCCACAAACAGACTATAGATTATACAGATGAGTGTTAAACTATTAATTAAACAAGCAATATATGAACAATAAATACATTAGTAAATTATACACTTGTCTGATTAAAGATTGATAAGATTCTCTCTCTCTCTCTCTCTCTCTCTCTCTCTCTCTCTCTCTCTCTCTCTCTCTCTCTCTCTCTCTCTCTCCCTATTACACTTCTGGGAACAAATTTCACTCAATCAAGGTCGCTTTTCCTGAACAGTTTACACATCTGAATTTCAAGAACATAGGAACCAGTATAACAATGAAAACAAGAAGGAAGCAGCTTGCATATCAAATCCCTGACTGTGTGTGAACCAAACTGACGAAAAGGAAGTGAAATAAAAATACAACGCAGAACAACAGTATCTTCATCAGAGGGAATAAGTTTATGATAATTACTAATAGTCAACGCAAAATACTGAGCTGGAAAAGGAGGAAAAATGACACTATGAAAGAAAGGATACAAAAAAAAAAAAAAAAAAAAAAAAAAAAAAAAAAAAAAAAAAGGAAATGGAGAGAAAACTGAAATGTATCCTACGAATTAACAAACTAAAAAATAAAGAAAACAATGCAGAGACACAAGACAAGAAGGAAATGCACAAAACAAAGCAAAACTGGCAAGAGAACACAGGAAAAGACTGGCAGCGTTAAGACAAAAGCATCAACGAAAATAAAAAGAGGAAAAGATATGAAATATAC
>NC_087188.1:7101234-7136234 GCF_035594125.1 Scylla paramamosain
TTGCATGTGTAAGCATTATGAAACCGACAATGTCAAATATAAAAAACACAGGAAATGACTTCTGATATGTACTTCAAAACTGGTCAATTACTTAAAAGTCTGAGATACTGCATTCTGAAACACTTACTCCAATTATACTAAGATGCAAAAATCAAGAAACAGTAGTAATGACATTCCCTTTCATCAAGATTGCATACTGGATGGAAAAAGTTAGATCTGAGCATATTAGAGACACCACACACAGGTCAGGCTGGGGCCAAGATACAGGCAAGACTGAGGTGGTCTAGGGAAGATGACTATGTAGGGAGAAGGATGTTGGAAATGGACTGACCAAGAAGAAAAAGAGACAGACCAAAGAGAACAAATAAAATGAACTAATTAATAATAAACTAAAATGCAGAAGATGAAGTACAGCAGAGATGCACGAACCACCATGGCGACTGGTGACCCCTGACAAGACCACCCAATAGAAGAAGAGTGGGTACTTGACACGCACTATGAGCTACTGAGTACCCACCTGTCAGTGTGCAGTGCCCCTTACATCACACCGATAACACCTCCACTTCACCTGCTGATACACACTGGTACGTGACAGAACTAGTACCTCATAACAGTAACAGTAACAATAACAATAACAATATCTGTCTCTCATCACTGATATATAGTGCTAATTGCTGTACTAATAGCTGCATTGTAAAGTTCGTTTTCTTCCAAAGTCTTATAATTTCATATTTTTTTCATTATATCTTCTTAAAACTATATTCTTCTTATGTCCTGTAATTAGAACGCATTTTCTCAATTAGCTAAATTTTCTTATAACAACACATTTTCTTCTGAAGTCTTGTAATGGCTATGCACTCTCTCTCTCTCTCTCTCTCTCTCTCTCTCTCTCTCTCTCTCTCTCTCAAGTCTTCTGACAATTCATTCTCTCCAAGACTACCACTGCACTGTCTACTGTATTAACAACCAAATGCTTTTCCAAATCCTCTAATGCAGCTCTCATCTCCTTTACTATCCTAATCTCCAGTTGCTATTCCTTTATGATAAAAAATATTGTTTGAAATTCTATCATTAACCCTTTGATTGCAATGGCTTCTGAACACAATAAAATGGTTTTATTAATCCTAAGCATGTAACTTGATTATATATTAAGCATAAGATTTTCAGTGTGTTAGGCCTATCAATGTCTGCAATTCTATTTTTTGTTCATTAAAATAATTTTGGTTTACTGTTGTACCATGCAATCACCATTCAAAGGGTTAAAAAGCAAATCATATTACATAGATAATGTTTCTGTAAAAGCAAAACATTTAAATTCCACAATCAAAAAGAACCAAACAGAGAAGGACAGAAGTCCTTGAGCTGTATCTACATTATGACGTGAAGGTCATTTAACGACGGGATAAGATAAAATACAGACAAGTGCGATGCTACAAAACAAACAGACTTCAGAGCTCCTGCGGCAGACCATCAGCATTCACAACAACGGCTCCACTGGAGGCTGCACCACACAGCGACAAACATGATGCTTCTCATCCCAAACTTTGAGATGTGTGGTGAATGTTAACATAAGTGTGAATGTTATGCTGGCTTGTGTGGCACCAACATGAGGCTGAAACATGCTGGCTTGTGGTGATGTGGTGGTGTGTGCTGGTAAAGTGTATGGGTGTTTGTCTAGCTGTCTGTTACTGAGCCCTCTCCTTGCTATCTCTCTCTCTCTCTCTCTCTCTCTTTATTCTTCCATTCTAGCCATCTTTGCCTCTGTTTATTTCTCTCCTTCTAGCCATCTCTCTGTCTATCTCTCTCTCTCCTTTTAGCCATCTTTGTCTCTCTATTCCTTCATTCCAGCCATCTCTCTCTCTCTCTCTCTCTCTCTCTCTCTCTCTCTATTCTTCCATTCTAGCCATCTGTCTGTCTCTATTTCTCCATTCTAGCCATCTCTGCTTCTCTCTCTTCTTCCTTTCTTTATCTATGGTTGGTTCTCTCCCTCTATCACATGATATTAATTTGTTTCACACACCTTATGTCTGTGTGTCTGTCTGTCTCTCAAAATTTCTCTCTCTCAAACACAAAGTACCTTCTGCATAATAGCCTACAAAGTGTTGTCATCTGTACTTATCAAAGCTTTAGAAATACATACAAATATACTAATAATTATCACATATATTGTACAAACGTATTAATGTTCATGTAGTGAATATAACAGATAACATGGCAAACCACAACACAAGACAACACTCACTCCCTCCTCACACACACACACACACACACACACACACACACACACAAATATTGCACACACCATCACACACACATCTTGCAACACGATATTTGGCAACTTTCAAATCCTTAACAAATATAATGACCTACACTGTATATTTGCCTCATGAAAAGTGAAGTACTCGTATAACACACCCCCTCTGTGTGTATAGTTCTCCCTCGCTCTGAAGTCCTCATCTGCTGAGAATCTATTACGAGTCAGGTTTTGCAAGACTGTCAGCAAATCAAAGGACTTACAAGGGAAAGCACTATGAAAGTCAGTGTATTAAGTTACTTGCCTAATGACCATGACTTAAAGACTGGCAAACTGTACTCTGCCTAATTAAATGTGTCTCTTAGTATGTTTGCACCATAATGACAAGGCTGATGTGCTGTTAAAATCCAAGATGTACCTGAAGAGCCCCACTAAGCAACACAGCTTGAGAACCACTGTCATGACTACACCACCTCTGTATTGAATAACCAATGAACACATCAGAACAATGATTAACAAGTGAAACCCATCTGTCTTGATCCGAATCCAGAAAAACCAGCCTGTGTCCACTGTTTAAACACCAGTCCCAGACACACCCCTGCACCCCCTTACGTCACCTCCTTCTCAGTGACTTATGTAATGAAGAGGAACCTGTTGATGCTGCCAGGCTACTGTTGCTGAATGAGTCCACCCTCCCTGCCTGACCTTGAGCTGTGGCTACCTGTACTCTTTTTTATGAACTTAACACATTAACTGCCAACACAATTTTCCTTATAATAATCAACTTTTTTAACATTTTTGTACTGGTCTCTCCTATTGATCAGCTTCATCTTTTAACCACCAACACAATTTTTTTTCATAATAGTCAACTTTTCTGGTATTTATATTTGTACTAGTCTCCTGAACTGTTCTATAGACGAGGAAAGACACAATTTCAAGCAATCAGCGCTTTAATTTCTAAGACAATCTTTCCATAACAACAACTGCTTTTCAGACATTCGTGCACAAGGATCTCAGGTTATGTAAGTTAGAAATGACAAGATGTTATGCATTTCAACTTCTGACTGCTAAGACAACTTTTAATAGGACAACAAACCTTCAGACACTTGTCTATGTACATGTCTCTTAACAATTATTGTGAATTAGATAAATCTCCTAAGGCCATTTGCCTAATAATAACAAACAACTTAACCCTTTAACTCCTAAGACAGTTTTCCTATAGTAACCAAAAAGTTTTTTGATATTTTGTATAGCCATCTCTTAACTCATTCACTGTGATATGAGACAATTAACAACATCATAAGTAATGCATTCAATCTTCATAAAAATCTACAAGAAGGGACTAAAAAGAATAGGTTTTGCAATTTCCATCCAGTTTAAAGATTGGAGGTGACTGTACAACAAGTAAAGATGTCTCAGAATCAGTAGTAATTAAGGCAAGATGTACCAAAGAGCAATGAAAGAGTTAAATAGCATGTTGACTAGGAAAGATAAAATCAACCTTCCATTCCCTCTCTAAGTGCATCGCAGCAAAAGATTTGTAAACACTCTCGGCACCAACAAAGGACGAACACAGGAGTGACTGGTCTAAGATGACAAGATGCATCAAGCTGTACACTGATACTGCGTTGTGACTTTCTCAACTCTCTGGCAGCTTTGGTTTCCTTCTGGTGTGTGTGGTTGTCACTTGTCACACTGCACTGCTAAAGTCCATGCACGGTTTATCTATGATAGAGATAAGATATGGGATGAATTCTGAGGTTCAACGTGAAAGTTGTGACAAGTGAGGTTAGCTGAATAATGGATCACTTCAAGACTGCCAACACACTCACACGTGACGGGATTCATAAACTAAATTCAATGCCGCTTTGAGACATAACTAATACGAAAGCTTTCCAATTGTATCTATTACTCTGACTATTACTCTTTTACCTTTCGCACCAATCATTTACATCACACGTGACAAAAATCACGTCTACTCTAATATAAGCAGCCACCAGTGACACAAGACCGTGACCTGTGAAACGGAAGTCTGCTGGCAGAAACACAAGCCTGGCACTCTGTCACTGATACCAGCATGCACACACACACACAGAAACACACACACACACACACACACACACACACACATACACACACACACACACACACACACACACCTGCCGCATGCATCACAGGGGGTGTGGAGAGAAGCCCAACACACAGAGGCCTCACCACCATCACAGGAAGGCTTCAGGTAAACACAAGTTATAAATAGACCCATATGAACAATATGAAAGGCAAGTATTTATTTTTCTCTAGTGGTGTCAGTATGTTAAAGACACAGTGATTCCTCCCCAACAAACATGAAATGTCCAACAGTCTAAATTTAAAACACCCAAAATATCTACAGACTTGAATGAAAGTGACCTCAACATTGCATTGCCTCAGCTACAGACAACAAAAATGTCTGATGGACTAAAAAGGTAAAATAAAATAAATATATAAAATATCGTAAAGTAAAATAATCCGTAACATCTTCCAGCCGCTGCTCAGGACACACAAATGTTGTACAGTCTTAATGAACAACAGGTCCAATGCTTCGTGTGCTTCCTTGTCACTTGCTGCTTGTGTTTACTGTGTGCCACTCTGCTGAAGTGCTCTGCAGGGCTCATGTATCTTTCATCCACCTTTATAATTCATACAACTATCCACTGCATGAAAAATCAATGTGTCTCATTAATCATTCAGTCCTTCAAACTGAAACACTGAGAGAACCAGAAAACATTCAAGGTTCTTTGACAGTCTTCACACGGCCTTCCATCCTTGTCCGGTTGCAGGCAGTGACACAGCCTTGATGCGCCAGATTTCTGATGCCTGAAACCCTTCACTGTCATGGCTTCTTCTTAGGCTTAATTAAATGTTATATGTTAAATAAGAAAATTTTTGATACAATTTTGAGACGAAAGACAGCATAACTCAATCTAATATAATGTAACATAGTGCAACCTAACCTATTATAATCTGATGTAGCATAACCTACTGTAATGCTGTGTAACCTAATATAATATAATCCAGCCTGACCCACACTGTCACCTCATTCACGTGAAGAAGAGGCAGTGGGCACAGTGGTCGTGACAGTTCCATCAGGCAGGCCACAGACCAGCTACAACTAAACATCAAGGTGTGTTTAACAATTACAGGTAAGACTTGAACATTTAATTAAACATGATGTATGGAAATAATCACACGCTGACTATTTCTGACCAAACTATGACGCTCTCTCGATCCGTGACTAACACAACGAGGAGACGAAGCGAAATGAATAAAATGAATTAATCTACGCCTCAGATGACAACGCTGACGACACTTCAATACCACCCAGATAACGTGAGAGCACAGGTCATCACAGGTAACAGCCTAACACCTCCACACACTCCAGTCACTCACACAACACTGGTGACCCCTCAGTGGCCAGCGTGACTTTACCTCAACACAAAATAAACACAAACCCCAAATAAATACAGGTTTTCACAAATAACAACAAGTAATTCCACAACCTCACGCACTAAGGTCACTGAGACGAGCCCTGCTGACCTCTTGGCAGTGACCAGCGTGACCTCACCTCAGCACCCCAAACAAACCAAACGAAAGTGAAAACCCCCAAACATATGTGACCCCTTCCCGTGCCTCCCCCCGGCCCCCCGCGCCCTCCCTACGCAGCCCGCACGCCTCACCTTCATTGCCAAAGAGGCTCCACAGCTTGGCGATCAGGATGCCCATAGTGAAGAGGTAAGGTAATAAAGATGTGACACCGAGACGAAACAGAGCAGCACACCCACCCTCACTGCCGGCCAGGATAACACTGAGTCTGTATTGGCGGGTGACGCAATGACGAACCCGTGACGTCATGAAGTTTGACTCACTACGGTAATGTCACCTGACAAACTCTGTTGGCCTTATATCAACAACTCTGCACTAAATGAAGAAAGTAACGAATTACAAAAAAAAAAAAAAAATATTATATGAGTTATGGATGCGTAGAAAGTTGAATATATAAAGCAATCTACGGTTCAAAATAAGAAGGGAGTTAACGGCAACACCTTCTAGCAAACTCAGCCTACATTTTAATGTCAAGAAAAGTACGTAATGTAAAAAAAAAAAAAATCATTACAATTAATTGGAACAAAGAGAGAGAGAGAGAGAGAGAGAGAGAGAGAGAGAGAGAGAGAGAGAGAGAGAGAGAGAGAGAGAGAGAGAGAGAGAGAGAGAGAGAGAGTTTAAAATAAAGCTAAACAGTTTATATGAAAACAATCCTGTCATATATTATTATTGGTTTTGTTGTTTTTACTAAAGAAATCCCATGTTAAAATTTGTAAACATTCATATTTGGAAGTTTATTGTACCGCATTTGAAGTCATAATTCTAACAAGTTACACAACTGAAAATAATATAATGAGAGTCATGATTTCAGAGTTACTTTTTATATTTTATTTTACATAATTTAGAATCTATATATTTTTAGCTCTTTAAAATTTTGATTAACAAAAAAGAATCTGTTAGTTTTCGGTACTTCACTTTTTAAAGAGCCAAGAAAAAGGGCGCGCATTTTGTCAACAAACCCACGATGGCAGGAACTGTCTCGGTGTCAAAGGTAGGAATTGATATATTTTTTTCATATTATAAGTGAAACATTCCTAATTTCTTAACTTCGAACAATAAATGGTTATCCAACAACGTTACCAAAACCTCCAGTGTGACAATAACCTGGGATGAATTATATAATGGAGCAAAATTGGGAGATCTGATTGTGAGGATGCTTGTACTCTCTCTCTCTGCCACATATACTTGTTCTTGGACAAAAATATCTGTGCACAACTATCATTTATTTAGCAGGAGGTTCAAGTGTTTGGTAACCTCGTCTACTTTAACTTTGTCGTCTTAACCTTACTGCACCCTCTCCTGATTTTTTTTTTTTTTTTTTTACCCGTCTAACAATTTCGGACGAGATTACATTTTTCTGGTAGATTTTGATGTGCTTTGAATGAATCTAGTAACTATTTCTGTTGTAAAATTTTTTTTTTCTTATATACACCTCCCCACACACATGTAAACAAACAAATTCATCAAAAAAAAAAAAAAAACCTAACCCATCCTAACTAAACCTAACCTCACCTACCTCAGTGGTAAACTTGGTAAAAATAAAGGTAAATTTATAGTTTAAGCCAATGTCCCCAATCTCTACCCACGGCCCTCGGCGTTATTATTAATTTCCGACAAGTAGTGTAATCATTAGAAATGATGTGAATAGTGAGAAGAACAAAATGAGGTAGGTTATTACCACGTAGTGTGTAATGGCTTAAACTATAATAAAACCCTAACCTAACCTAACCTAACCTAACAACTGAAGTTCAGGCAACAGTACACCATTTATGTTTACCTGTGGACTTAGAAAAAGTTGAGAGCGCTGTGCATTCCCAGGCCTATTGTGGCGTTATTATTAATTTCCGACAAGTAGTGTAATCATTAGAAATTATGTGAATAGTGAGAAGAACAAAATGAGGTAGGTTATTGCCACGTAGTGTGTAATGGCTTAAACTATAATAAAACCAAAATAAATATCTCAGGAATGAACAATTTGTGACAGTAAAGATGCACACCACTGCGTTGTATGTGACCCAAGTGCTTCCCTGAGAACAGTGTTCTTTTTATCGTGAGACGGATGAATTTATATAACAGTACCTTCCCTATAGGCATTGGCTAAGTTTCATGTCTTCATGTAATCCGTGGCCTGTACCTTCAAACACTTAGGGCTCCAGCAAGAACAACCCTTAAAGGCCACAGAGGTAACTAGTCAGGTTGTCATGGGTGTTTTTCCCTCTGATTGGGTAGAATTCTGTTTGGACTGTCACTAGAATCATGACAGCACTTTTAGAAACATCGCTAACTTTCACTGGAGACTGCCAAAAGTAGTTATGATATGATGAGAAGTGTGTAAGAGTGTGGCCCTTGTGGTATTTGTATGAGTGGAATGCCTCTCAGTGATGGAATTGCATACTTTTTTTCTGTGCAAAGAGTGGAATGACAGTGCAATGAAAGAACTGCAGGTGAAGGGTTTGCTAGAAGAGATGGTGCATGACTGGAAGGAATGGAAGGGACTGATAAGGAACAGTCTTCCCATAGGCAAATGAATACAGCTGAAAAGAAGGCAGCAAGCAGTTGATACATTCAGTGGAGTCTCCATAATTCTCACATTTACTGTTACTTTCAGGGAGTGTTTGCCTTCAAGAGACAGAGGCAGAGCAAATCCAAGAATGGCCCCCGAGTGTCCACCCTGGACTACTGGAGCCAGGCCCTGGAGTGGGGGGAGGAGGGGGAGGCCTTCAAGGAGCTCACCTACAGGAACTACACCAGGTGCTGGACCATCGCCTCGGACATCCTGCAGGAGCTACAGGACAACATTCACAGCAGAGTGTTCCAGAGTCTGATCACCTACATCGACAGGGCGGGCAGAAAACTCACCTCCCTCACTGTTGCCCCAGACCTGCCGTCCAGCCTGGTGCACTCCCTGGCCAGCGTGCCCACTGCCTGCCTGGTGACGGGAGTGAACATGCCGGACAGGGACGCCACCTTCGACAGCCTGGTTGGTCTCCTGAGGGCCAGCGTCACACCTCACGTTGCCCGCCTGCAGAGCAAAGAGTGCTCCACCCTCAGGTGTGGAGGGGTTGAGTTGTACTGGATTTCTTACTGGGAGAGGTGTTGAATATGGAAGGATATCTCATGCTAGGTTTTCTTCATGGACTCTTGACTGCAGCTGTTGCTTTAATAAGAGGAGAAAGTATCCCTATTTAATTGATATATGTATCTTTCTGTGTATTTATGTTTTGTGCAGCAATTAGAGAATGGTTTTAGAAGCCAGCCTGCTCAGTATGAAGCAAGTAATAAATTAGCTAGATGCTCAAACTAGCCACCAAATTTCTGATACTTTAGCTGAGCTTCTTAGCTTGTGAGTGACTATGACCACCTCACTCTGTTCCTGCATTCCCTCACCAGCTCTCTGCTTCCAGGGCTGCCATGTACAAGATGATCTCCCAGCTGATAGGTGGTGGTGGCTGGGCAACCCTGGAGGATGATGAGGAGGAGGAGGTGGTGATGGCAGGTCCCAAGGTGAAGAGAAGGCAGTGCACCATGGCTGTCCTCTCAGTGTGGTACAGGGTGAGTTGTCTCCTAATGTCATCTATCTAATATATAATGAAATCTATGTGTTGATACCAGATATATGTGAATAAGTTTACAGGCAGGAATGTAACAGGAATGCTAATGCAAATGCAAAGCTGTAAAATTTCCCACAAACACGTCTGCAGATTTATTCACATTTCCACAGCCACAGAATTTGCGGAAGTGATCAGCTCAGTGTGGCAGGTTGGCTAAAAGTGACACCATCATTAGCAAGTTGTCACTGTTAGCTCATACATGTCATTGTGTCAGTGTGAGGAGAATGTGAATACAGTGACATGTGGTGGATAACAGATGAACAGTTAGAGGAGCAGAATGACAGTCTAGAGATGGTTAAGGAAAGCAGGATTGATGGATATGAAGTAAGGCATCTTGCTGGGGTGATATGGGATAGACTGGCTAACATATGAGTAGAGTAGATTTCAGGGAGGTGCTTGTCATGCAGAAAAATTTTAGAGGCTGATAATGATGGCACAGAGTGAAGACTGATTAGTCACTCTGCCACTCACCTCCAGGAGCAGCTGAGTACAGGAGAGGAAGACCCAGGACACACCAAGTCCCCCATCAAGGCCACTCAATCCCCTCGCAAAAGAGCTTACCCAAGTTCCCCAAGGAAGAAGCCATTCCCTGGCTCCCCCAGCAAGCTGAGCAGATCCCCTGTCAAGAGAGCTCTCTCCGGCTCCCCCAGCAAGACTGAGAGGGATCCACAGGAGGTTGAAGGATCACCAAGGAAGAAGATCAAGTCGAGCATCATCTCTCAGCTTCCCGAGAGGAGCAGCAAGCCACCCCTTGTTGTCATTCTGGAGGACCTGGAAAGTTTCCACCCTCGTGTGCTCAGTGACCTGGTTCTCATCTGCAGGTGTGTTGCAGACACTTGGTGCATAAAGTCTTGCCTTCAGGTGCCACACATTTCATGCTGTTCCTGGTGCCTGGTGTATTTTTAGTACATGAATTTTACCTTATTTTCAGTCAGTTCACATTTTGTTTATTTCAAGTCACATATCATTAATCTCCTCCTTTAACATCATTGTTTTGTCTTCTGAAATTCAGGTTCCAGCAGTCCTAAATTTTTGGTGCTTGCTCATCATGCTCATAATTTTATATTAAATATTTTTACAGTTCAAGGTACTTTCCCTTTTTTACATTGGAATGGCCTTGTGGTATTTGATGATATGTTTTCTTGCTGATTTTCTTATAATATTCTTGTTGCCTAATATACTCCACTTCATACAGAAGTAATTTTAATTTGGTGATAGTAATGTCTGCAAGGACTACCAATGGTAGGCTCACTCCCTTTCTGCAGCTCCATGATATAATTGTGCCCTTATGATGGCATTGAAGATACCAAGTGAACTGAGTGAAGCACCATGACAGTGCCTTGTTCTTGCAGTGAGTACCGGCAGGCCGTGCCAATAGTGCTGGTGTTTGGTGTGGCCACGACGCCTGACAAGGTGCACCAGAGCCTGTCTCACAATGCCTCTGCCTGCCTGGCCATGGAGGTGTTCCGAGCTGAGCCTTCCACTCATTACCTCACCCGTGTTATTGAGAAGGTGGGTCATCAGGGAGCTGTTGTGTGTCTGTTACTGGTATTAGTGCTTCACCAGACCTTGCTGTGGTATGCTACTGGTGCTGCTACTTTGTCTAAGCCTGCTGTGGTAATATTATAACATTATCCCTGTATGCTCCACAGCTGCCTTCATGTAATGCATTTGGCTGCTGTCCTTTAGAAGCTTATTGTGACCAGCATGTTAGGGATGTATGGTTCCAAGATGCTGATTGATGATTTATTATTTGATTTTTGTTTGTACAATAGTATAACATGTGATATTCTGCTTTATTTCATGTATTACTGTCTTTTATAACTATGGCACATTTGGGAAAAATCTGTGCTTGAGTCTTCATCAGTGGTGCACTTTTCCTGTCCTTCTTGGTTTAGCCTATTATTGTAAAGTCTATGTATGTTTGTTTTTAGTTGTATGATTGTGTGTAATAACTAATTAGTGTGTAATGTGTGTCCAATCATACTCCCGCAGGTGCTGATGTCCAGTAAACTGCCGTTTCATCTGGGAGGCCGTCCCTTCAAGCTGCTCCTGGACATCTTCCTCTATAATGACCTCTCAGTGGAAAACTTCATCAAGGGCCTGAAGGTGAGGGGCTGGTGGGAGGGTCCTGTGGGGGACTCTGTGCCTGCTGCTTCTGTGTCAGTGATTGTTGTATTGTGTCAGTTTTCATCTTTTATAGCAAATTTATATCCTTTTTTTTTTTTTTCTTATACAGGGAAGCTAAGATAAGATAATATGGCTTGTAGAAATGGAAAACAGAGGAGATTATCATGAGTACTCCCACTATGCCCCTTTTTTTGTCAGCTTTTATGATCCGCAGGAAGTATGATAGCAGCATTCTTTCAACCTGGCCATGTTCTCCAGACCAAAGGAGGATTTACCAGTCTCAGGAACTTAACACCACCACCATATTCTTCTCTTGACCACCTTGCTCATACTGTTTTGTCTGCAGGTGTGCATGATGGAGCACTTCATGGGCCATGCTTCTTCCGTCCTGTGCTGTCCGGCAGCCAACAGACCAGCACTCCTGAGGAATGTCACCTCCACACAGTTGGACTTGGTGCGCAAGCTGCCTTCCTTCAAGACCTTTGTGGAGGCGGCCCCACCAAAGGAACAAGTGGCTCTCCTCCTCGACGATTCTCACACTAAGGTCTTGTCGGCCTCTGTTAGATCCTTCCAATTAACTTTCCTGTGATTTTCATTGAATTCTTATTTATTTATTTATTTTTTTAGTTTTACCAGCCTTTGTTGAATGCTATTATTATAGTTCTTCATAATCTTTTCTTCTGAGAACTTGCATTTTCATTCATGAATTTTTCCAATACAGGAGGTCATCCTCTCCCTCCTGGACAAGGTAGATGTGTGGTACGCTCGGTTCTGTGTGCTGGTCAAAGTGGTCAACGCACTCACCAACAGAATCCCAGGTGCTCCTCTGGGTCGTCAGGTATGTGAGGGTGTCCTCTGTGCCTGTGCCCTTGCTGGAGGGGACAGTGTTGTGACCTACAGAATGATCTGTATACACAGTCACAGTCACATTTGTGAAGGATGAGGGGGAGGAGGAAGTAAAGTTATAAAGCCATGAACTCTGGGGAATGATGAAGGTAGTTATGAAACCTTGAACTTGGTTTTTACTGGAAATGACAAAATTTAGGCACATGGGCTTCCTAGGCAAATTTGTGCTAACATCCTAAAACTTTCACCTGGACAAAAACACATTACCTAATTCCAGAGGGTTCTGTATGATCTGACTGTGATGCCGATAACATTTAATCTTTCAGTTTCAAAGATGATACTGATTATTTCCTTCCTTCAGGTGAGGGAAGTGTTGGCAGTGTGCTTATCTCGGCCACTGGTGGATACGGAGGAGTTCCAGGAGGCAGAGAAGGGCGTCAGGAACATGGCCAGGGAGGAACTGCTCACTGTCCTGCAGAATGTGCTTGATGTCCTCAAAGGTAAGGAAAAAGTGAAGCCCTGTGCATGTTGTCTCCTTAACCTTTAAATGTCAGGCACAGCTGGCAATAGTCACCTCATGTGGGCTTTTTTGTCAGAAGCGTAAACTTTTTATTAGCCTGTTTCCGTTTATCTCTTAAGAGTAACAGAATTAATGGATCTGTCTGTATACTTCCTAATGGGATTGAAGATTTTATTCATGAATTTTGTTTGTTTTTCTGAGAATCTAGTTAAGGATGCATTTTATTTTGTGCTTCAGATTAATTTCTTAGAAGTAGAAATACCGAAACCTTTTTCCTGTTGTGAGATTCCTTGCAATCATGTATTTTATTCCCTTGTCTTGTCTTCTCAGAGCACCATGGAGAGGATAAGGTGTTATCTGAGCTGCTGAATGAAGTGAGTTTGCTGATGGGACGCCTCTCCAGCATGGACCAGCTGACCCAGACAGAGGAGGAGGAGGAGGAGGAGGAGGCTTCAGCTGATGGTAGTGGTGGTGCTGCTGTCACTCTGGGGCCCTCTGACAGGTTCCGCTTAAGAGAGGTCTGTTTTGACAATGTAGCCCTTTGTTCTGACCACATTGTACTTTACCTTGACACCACCACCCTCCCTGACTGATTATTTCCAAAAATTGCAAATACACCATTAACCTCTTGACATAACATCTTTCCTTGCCTGATTATGTCCAGAAAAATACAAACATCAGTCTCTTTACGGAAAATTCTTGACATGACAATACCACTTTTCTTGTCTGATTTTGTCCAAAAATTGCAAATACACCATCATCTTTTTTAAGAAACTCCTCAACATGACACAACCACTTTCTTTGCCTGATTATGTCCAGAAAAGATGTACAAACCATCAACCTCTTCACAGAAACTCCTTGAGATGGCAAAGAAGAAACCTAAGAAGAGCAGCAAGTATGAGTCGTTGCGGAGTGAGGTGGTGCACTTCCTCAGCGACACCTTCACCTCACACCTACAGCCCCCCACCTCCCAGCCTCTGCATGAGGTCCTCTTCTTCCACTCCTCTCAGGCTGTCAAAAGGCAGCTAGTGGGCCTCCCAAGACCTGCCCTCACCACTGCCCTGGCTAATCCTCATCACTACCTCCAGGTCAGACCAGCCAACTGCCAAGCACCAGTTTCACATCCTTCCATTAGTGTTGCCTTGAGATTCCTTCTTTTCATCCTTGGCTCACATAATCATTTCATTCAATAACTTTTTCTGTTATGGACTTAGCTGATGAGTCCTGGATGATTTGTTCTCTGATGTTTATTTTTCTCATGTCCTGTACACAGTTTCCTGGTATTCTTCAGTCTCCTATTTCAGGTTTTCTTCAATCTTCCCTCTAGTTTTCTTTCTTGGCTCATGTACTTCCTTGTTTTCTTTGCAGTGCAAGTGTTGTCAACTTGAAGAACCATCCAGCCTTGTAACATCCCTGCCAGACCTCAGTGTGGCCTACAAGCTGCACCTGGAGTGTGGTCGTCTCATCAACCTCTATGACTGGTTGCAGGCATTCGTTTCCGTGGTGGGACAAGAGGACGAGGAGGATGAGTCTTCGGCACGCTCCAAGAAAATTGATGAGAAACTACAGTATCCTTTATCATCATTGTTCTTGTTATCTTCGTCATATCGTTGAATGATTAACACCTTATTTGATCTTATATCTCTGCAGGATTGTAGGTGACTGCTGAAAAATTGTGGTATCTTCCTTGGAGCTTTGTTTAGCCTTGTTTACTTCATCACCTCCTAGAATGCTCTACATTAGTTTGTTCTCCATGCCAAGTTATTCATTAATGATATGATTGTTTTGCTTGCTTCTTTCAAGAAGAGCATCACTCTTGAAGTCTTCCTTAACTCTCGTGTCTCAGAGCAAGATTTGTCCTGGCTGTGTCTGAGCTGCAGTTCCTTGGCTTCATCAAGCCCACCAAGCGCAAGACAGACCACGTGGCGCGCCTCACCTGGGGTGCCTGCTGAGGGAGACAAATAGGTGATAATATTTACACTCTTGTGTTTAATACAACCATAGTGAGCACTCGTGTTTTTCATGTGAACATTACTTCCTGTGATATATTTATAACTTGTTCATCAATCACAAGTCAAATATTTAATTATTATTTTTTAATTATTTCAATTATATTTTTTAAGACCAATAAAATATCCTGTGACAACATAATTTTTTTTACAACTTTGCTGAAAAGATGTTACATTCATCTCATAAATAATATTGAGTGGTTTAGTGTGTACAGTGCTGGTACATACAATATGTAGTATGTACACTTGTACCGTCCAGTTTTCAGAATTTTTCTTGGCAAAATTGTCTTATCCCTTATGAAAACAAAGTGAGAACATTGTAATATGCATTGTAGAACCCTATAAGTTGGTTGAATGAGATATCTGCTTCCACAGGATAAGCATAACAGTGTAATATAGTCAGATATTCTCTCTGAAGAGAAATGCCAAAACTGTACAAAAAACTGCTGTGTAAGATGCTGATAATAACAAAGTACACAGCTGAATGTGATAAGATGTCATTTGTCACATCAGGCCCAGGCATTGGTACAACATACTATGCATGTATTACTCTAAACCGAGTAAAGGTCAAAGTATGTATGGCATCATAAGGACCCAAACTTCCTGCCATAATACACTGCACTGGAGGCAGGAAAACAGGTGTTGTATATATAAGGTGCCAATACCTAACACAATACTAACACCTGGTGTGCAAAACACAGTTGTCAAATATGTGATTTTAATGCTGTATAGACACTTTGTTATTTGAATCTAGCATGAAAATGTCTGATCTCTTAAACATTATTGAGTGGATTAGGAAAAGCTTTGGTATTACTCAGTATTTGAATCTGGCAAAAAACTCAGTTTATCTCTAATTATTGAGTGGTTTAAGGAAAGGTAGGACACTACTCATTATTTATTGTAATAATATATGACATTACAGTTGGGAGCAACAATAAGAGTTTGACTGGAACATTGAAAAATCTACATAAAAAAGATGATGAAATGTATGATAGCATGTGATTGTCAGGACTCAGGGTGGATCCTTCCCGGGCTACCAAAACACTACAATATTATCACCACTTTCACCCAGAGTCTCCACACCCGCCCCCTAACATCACATCCCAAGTACAAAATACTGGTTCCATGACAAGAGCAACTGCATGGCCTTCTCTATAATATCCATCTGCATCTTGAAAATCTTTCTGCCTTGAGATCAGGGAGGGACTTGTGTTTGTACCTTAATTTGTTTACAAGTGAGGAACATACTGTTGGCACAAGGGTTAAAGAAGGTTGATTCTTCATGAAACTTTGTACTAAGACAATACTCAGGCCAGTAGGTGTCAGCATACATCTGTCAGTGGAATGTGGTAGTGAGACAAAACACAGCATGATGCAGAAGTATCTTATTCCTTAATTCAGGTGCTGCCTTTTTCAGTCTGAGGAAGGCAAAAGCTAAAATGTTAGTGAAATAAAGTACTTCTGTTCCATCTTTAGTTTACTTCACTAACACTGCACTCAACAGCCATGCACAATGCCTCTGTCAGCCTGTGTTTGTTTTGACTTCACATGGCAGAAAACAGTGTGCCATTCAGTGATAGTGGAATGTCAGCAAGCAAAGCAGCATCCAGAATGCCACCTCTGTCTAGCAAGTAAGCTGTGATTTACAAGGTAGAGTTGGGTCTTGATTTGAAGTAAGCAGTAAGACAAAGCACCACTATGGATGCAGCCTCCACCCAACACTAGCATAACAATTAAAAAGTTAAGATCTTGCTTTGAACACATTATAAACTCATGGAAAGCCTTGGTGAGCATCATAAGGGCCATGCAGGTCCTGACGTTAGAATCAGAAGAGAGGTAGACGAACGATGCCCTGCACAATTCACTTATTTTATTTACTGGCAACATGCAGGTGTAAACTTTCTCCAGCCAGCATCACATGGACGGGTCTCGGCCGCCGCCACCCGGAGACACCACCAGGTCCTGAGCCACAGATATTATATGTACTTTATATTATCACCCATGAACCATGGCTAGGGGACTGGCAGGTGGCAGCCAGGGACGGAGGCAAACCCTTGGAATGACCCTGGCTAGGCGGGTGTAGGTCAAGTGCTCAAGCCTCTGCACATTAGCAAGGTTAAGCAGTTCTCTGACTCCAGGAAAACATCTAGAGTTGACTGAATCATTACAGGATTGAACATACAAAAAAATAAAACAATACATAAATAAAAAATGTAATTAAATTATCAATCAAAGTAATAAATAAGGAAAAAATTGTACACCTTATGTTATTACAATCAAAAATGAATGGTTTGGATGCATGATAATCACAACTTAATAAGTACACGAGGCATAGCACAAGTTTCCATCCGCTAACAAGAGTGACAGATTCTTTGCACATTTCTTAACAAAAAAGAGGGCACAGACCCAGCTCTTGGGGAAAAGGAAAACTCAGAACAATCAATACACAATAATTGCTTCACCCTGGTTATTCATTTGGCACTATAGCCCCTGCAGAGGTGGGCAGAGTGCAAGGACCTCATGGCCCTGCGCCCCTGAGGGTTTGTACTGATGGGAGGAACACAAGGGTCCTCAGAGCCCAAGGAAAGCATCAGGACATCCCGGGAATCACATGAGGTGTGTACAAAATTTATTGTGCAGCACAACATGTGGCTGACCCAAGAGTGACCTGACCTGCCCAGGGTGCTGAGGTGAATTAGCCCAACACAGGCACCCTTGAAGTGGAATTGTCTTGACCTTTGTACTATAGTTTGGTCCTGAGGTAGAGAAGTACTGCAGAGCCTGAGAGGCACCACCCACTGACACACACACATACACACACGCGAGGCAGGAGAAACATTACTTACCACCACCATATCTTCATGTACATTATAATTTAGTATGTCAGTAGTTTCTTGTTCTCACTGAAATAATGCAAAATGAAGGCCAATATATTCCTACAGAGTTGAGATAATATAAAGACTAATGTACTGATTCATATAGAGTAGAAAATGTATGTATGGATGGAAGCTATCAACTTTCTAAATTAACAACTAGATTTACAGTAACAATGTTAAATGGTAGAAGTGAATGGTGCTTGAATTTAAATTTGCATCACATCAGTAGTATAGTGTTTGTTCCTGCGTGCATGCATGATGTATGTTAAGGTGCATGTGGTGTTGTGTGTAATGTCATGGTTGTAATAAATGTGTTTTATAATCGTCACTCTCATAAACAAACTTCTCTAGTAATCTATCAGTGAATTCTTGCTTTTTACTATGATGCACATATTGGTACAGTCGCCTTTATAAAAAGCCGAGGATGTAAGTGATCTAAAATTTATCTCAGATTTTTCTGTTTTAAGTAAGAAAATTATGAAAAAACGATAGTTTTTCATCATGATTTTTCATGAATGTACAACGAAATTACTTCGTTTTATTGATTTATTTATTTACTAATTTATTCATTTATCTACCAATCTATTATTTTTGTATGTAAGTAACCAATACCACACTCTAGTCAGTAGCACTGGCACCACTAACACACTGGGTCATTGCACACACACACACACACACCACTAGGATCATATCGAGGACTGGATGGGTAATAAAAACAGGAGATCAAAAAGACCAAGAGAACACGATCCAAGGCCTACACACGAATAAATACGATGCATGGTCAAGAAAAACAAGGAAAGTTATGAATGTATGAAAAATATGAATGTCGCGATGATTGTGAATGAAAAAAGGGGGATGTAATGCAAAAGATAATGATGAATGGTGGAATAACAGAAAGGACGTGGAGATGTAATATGGAAGGAAAGAATAATAAAGAAAAGAAAAAAAATGGACGATAGCAAAGAAATAGGTGACGGAGGCTGATGACGTAGAGAGAGAGAGAGAGAGAGAGAGAGAGAGAGAGAGAGAGAGAGAGAGAGAGAGAGAGAGTCTAAAGCATTATCGTCACTGGGGCACAGACAGAGACAGACTATAATCAAAACAAACAAACAAGGAAAGTAACAAGGAGATAGGATGGAGTACTCTAGCACATCATTATTAACATTTGCACTAGTTAAACTGTTAAAACCCATGACATGAACATTTCCACCAAGCTACACAGCCGGCATTTCCGTCATCCACCTATCTATACCCACCTCCCTTACCACTACAAGTAACCCGCCATTCCAACCTCGACTGTCGCTGCCTGGTCCCTTCCTAACTAACTCCCCGCCGCCCTGTTTACTGTCCCGGGCAGAGGAGCGGCGCAGCGGGGGACCATCACTCTTACGCGCTACTCATTTTAAGGGTCATTTTAGCCAGTGAGGGTTTGCGTGGGATTGCGTCACTCTGCCAGGAGGGAAAAGAGGGTAAAGTAAGCCGCGAGACGGTGAAGATGTTTCAGAAAAGCTGGTATTTGGGCGGGGAAAATTTGCATGCGCTTGGGTGATGGGAGAGAGGGCCGCGGAGGAGGACGAGGACACTGGAGGATTGTAAGGCTGTAGAGGGGGAGAGACGGGAGAAAGGGAGACTCTTGAGAACGTATAGGAGGCTGTAAACGTTGTAAACCGAGCCGGACTTGCTAATTATCCCGCTGGACTGTAAAACCAAACTGGGCTAGAGATAATTTTATGCAAACTCCCTCAGGACAAGTTAATGAATGAAATACTTGTGGGTCAAATTTTATGACTTTTTTTTGTACTTGTATTTTAAACTGACGCACGTGTTGGTCTGAGAGAGGAAAATAATACGTGTGCATTATTTTTGGAATTGAAAGAGATACAAAGATTTAGTGTCAGTTACGGAATGCGCGCTGTACAGTACCACACACGCTCTCTCTCTCTCTCTCTCTCTGAGCGGCGATCTTTCAGCCTAGATCGATGAAGCGACAAGGAGGCGAACACGCAATTTCAACCCCAGCCTCCTCCTTCCGTCTCCTACTCCCGCGGTTACAAACTTTTCGCCCCCCACGTCAATACACCCTCACTGACTTGTCCCTTCGCATCCCCACAAGCACGGGGTGATTTTCCCGGCTAACACGAGAGGTCTGAGAAGCCATTTTGAGTTGAGAGATGGCAGCAGGGGCGTGGTCAGAGCGGGGGCGGGGGCGGCGTAACAGTCAGATAAACATACTCTGCTTTCTCTCTCTCCTCTTCCCTCATTCCGCAAACTTCATGGGAACTTATTTTGTCCCTCTTACGTTGGTCTATACCCGTGGGAATTTATATTTTGCCTCTGAAGGGCCCGGACTGTTCATCAATTTTCTGTCATATCCCAAGTAAACATAATTTTGGCTAATTCTTTCTTTTCTTCCTCCTCCCTCTCAGCCTCGCGCAAGCAGCGACCGATGCGTTGCGGGAATCGAGTGGCGAATAGATGTGGTACTGCGGCGCTCTTCTGATGAGGATGTGATGCCAAAACTTATCGCTGTTGTTCCATATATTTCCGGTGATTGATTATCGTGGCGACCAATAAACGCCGTGCTTGCGGGGCCATTTTGAGGCAAGACCAAGCAGGGCGTCACTTTGAGCTTTTGTTGAATGAGATGATTGCACGATGATAGATTTCGCATGATTATGTATTAAATGAGTTATAGTCTAGTTCAGTACTCTCAATTTACGTTTTATTCATCATATAAATAACGTGTTGGAATATATACGAAGTATTTGTAAGCGACACCATTGTTATGTATATGGCTACGTTTAATTTCATATTGATAATCACCTTAAGAATCCAAAAATAAATTTTCCCCAAAAATTTAGCACATCCAAAAATTCATGATTTAATGTAAACACATTACACAAATTATGATTAGGAATTCTGTCTTCCCAGCTGCTCGAGCAAAAGAGGACGTGCGAATCATCAAACTTCATCAGCGCCTAACACTGCTCAAAGCTCAAAGTCCCAGGAAGAAATAAGAGAAAGAAAACAAAGACTAAAGTGACGAGGACAAGGAGAGAAAATGAGTAGGAAGGAGGAAGAAGGAAGCGTTATAGCGACACCCACCACTACGATCACTTTACGTTCGCACTGTTTACCCACAAGGGAAGAGCGCACGGGGAGTCAGGAATCCGCAAGACAATATACAATTACTGAGGAAAGGCGGTTACGCGACCATGAGGAAGGAGGAGGAAGAAGGTGGCGGCTAACGGACTCTCCTCGCTGATTTTAGTGTTGTTAGTGAGGTAACATGGGGTGCCTCAGGGGGTGAATCCGCGAGTGTATGTACGCTGTTACTAGGCGCTCCCCATACCTCTCCCTCGCCCTCTCCTTTCTCCTCCCTCTCTCTGTGTCCCTCCCACACACCGCCTGGGCCGCGAAAACTATTCTTGTCTATTCATGAGCGCAAGTAGTAGGGTGACAGGGAAGGTGTGGGTTTGGAAGGGAGTGTGTGCGTGTGTATGTGTGTACGTGTGAATGTATGTGGTAGAGATGGTAGGGAGGCAAAACTGGTGGTGGTAGTAGTAGTAGTAGTAGTAGTAGTAGCAGTAGTAGCAGTTGTTGTTGTTGTTGTAGAATGAACACTACTAACGTTATGGAGGAAATCGTAAGGTAATAGAATGAAAGGCAGTCAGTTACATGCGAGGCAGACGAGAGCTAATCCTGGTGTTATCTCATACCCTGCTGCCTCCTTTCCCTCCCTTCCCTTCACAGTCCATACCCTCTTCTCTCTCTCCCTTCCTCCACACCGTCGTCCCTCCCTTTCCTTCGCGTCTCCAAGGTCAGAGGAACCCAACCCAATGCCTCCCCGCAGGGTACGATTTGGCAAGCACCTTCCTTACCCTCCTTTCCTCCCTCTCCCTTTTTCCACCCCCGCCCTAGCTGATGGGACTGATTTTGGCGGGTTGTGAGGGTGGCCCAGTACACTCCACTGGTTTCAGCCTCACCCGTCATTCTGAGGCTGACGGGAAGACCTGTAACTCCTCTTTGGCGAGAATGTTCAATGTGATGTTTCGCACTGCACGGTGGTTTGGCAGGGAAACTTTAAATGTCTCGTAAGATTAAGTGGAAACAAATTAAAACTGAAATTTGTTAAAGAGAAAGGCAATTACATACGTTTCCTGATTTGGTGTTATATAAGACTACAAATAGAAGAGAAGGAAGAGGCGATTACTTATATGGAAACGGTGGGGCTTCAAAACATACATGTGCCATTAATGAAGCAAGATCGTGAGGATACGCTGAAATAATGACAACCGGGAGCACAAATAGAATATGCGGTACAAATATAGAAACAGAGACAAGAAAAGAAAGAAAAGTACATTAAAATATTACTAAATGGGTAGAAAAATGGAACATATGATCACAAAATATAAAAACTAATAGAAAAGATAGAACAGAAGCGGTGGTCTAACAACACAAAATATAAAGCTATAACATCACTATCAGGAGAAACAAGATAGAGGGACTGGTAGTAATCACATGGTATTCTTGGGAAGCGGGGCAGGAGGAGGCGGCGGCGGGGGAGGGAGTGAGCAGGAATTCAACTCGTCGAAAGATTACCGCATGAGGTGCCCCTGTGACCCGCCAGGGGGTGTAATTAGCGATAACGTCCAGTGTGTGTGATGGCCGCGGGGGAACAATGGAGGAGGCCGGGGACGAGATGGGAGGGTGAGAGGGAGAGGTGGAGGGGAGGGAAAGATAATGATGTCAACCGGTGACTTCTTGATAGATAGAAATGCGGGTTTTGTTTACTCCCAACTGACTATTATAACTGTTACTGGGGTTGAGGGAATGAAGGTGAGTGCTTGAATGGTTCTGAATAGAGATCCGAAGAACTAATGGGAGGTGGAAGCCAAGTGAGTAAACACAATGATATGAGAAAATTTCGCGACTGTAGAAAGGCAAGCAAAGAGAAGAGGCGAAAGAAAATACCTGAATAATTATGGAGATGGGAATGAGAAAGAGCAAGGGAGATAAAATGACTGAGGCTAGCAGGTACAGGAGAAGGAGGAGGAGGAGGAAGAGAATTCACGAGTGCAGGGTGAGACAAATGGCAAATGGCTGTCAGGGAGCCTCTCATAGCCTTTTGTTTTCGCAGCCTCGCCCTACATAACATAGGACTAGAACCATCATCGCCGGGCGCAGGACTCTCGCCTCTACCAGCTCTACGTGCCGGGGCGATGAAAGCAAGGCGAGGGTGTGAGGTAATGGTTCTCGCCGCCCCGCTCCGCCCCCGCTCTCCGCTCTGCCCCGCGAACCGTTGTCACTTACATTCATATATTTGCCGCTAAATGAAGTCAAGTGTTCCGTTACAGTAATGCAGTAGACCGCGGAACGTAACGGCTTCCTGACTTCTGCTGCTATTTGTCAGTGTTACGGCGAGGACATGAAATAAATGGCTTGGCGAGTGAAATTTTATCAAGAAGCTTCGTTGGGTGTTGTGGTTCTATCGCGCTTTAATGATGGAAGCTGCAGTTTTCTAACGTTTGATATTTTTCTTAATCTTTTCTCGCGTCGCTTCGTTGTTGGAAACGATTTATTTTCCCTTTATTTATCTTTACCTTCACTTGTGTCGTTTCAGTGATTGAAGCAGCAGTTTATTTCTTTTATTTCTGCATTTACCACTCATTTTTTGCCGAGTAATAACAGCGCTGCTTTGAGACTACTAGTTACTTCGCCAATCAATGAATAACAAGTCTTTACAGATGAGAAATAAGTTCGTTCAATCACCAGATAACATTACAGGCATAAAACAGATTGACGACGAGATAAAGAGACTAACTCGATCAATATTTCCATACAATATCATGTGCACCCCCGTTTTCTAAGTTCGCATTTTCTTCTGTTGCTCCCAACCTCTGTAGTCTGGCCATTATCCAGTGCTTTCCCTAGATCTTCAATACTCAGCTTTCAAACAACTTTCATTTCAAGCCTGACTGACCAACAAGCGGGACTATGAGGCGCAGAGAGGGAAAGGGAAGAAGGGAGGCAGCGAAAGGCGGGGCGGGGCGGGGAACAATGCAGGGGAGTGACCAGCTTGAGATAAAAAACGGGGAAAAAATCTAAAGGTGGACTAACCCGGTGTGTCTTGGGCGCAATATAAGTTTATGGTTTATGTCCTAACTCTTTATTGTTATGGTCGTGTTGAGAGAGAGAGAGAGAGAGAGAGAGAGAGAGAGAGAGAGAGAGAGAGAGAGAGAGAGAGAGAGAGAGAGAGAGAGAGAGAGAGAGAGAGAGAGAGAGAGAGAGAGAGAGAGAGAGAGATTAGCCACAAAAACTTCATTATACTGGAATCCTGCAACAAAAGAGCAGATTATGAAACAAAACGTATTTACAAGTATTTCTAAGCCCGGGAATTGTTTAGAAATGCAGCTGGTGAACTGACTCGACCGGTTAAAAAGAAGGGGGAAGGTAAAAAAAATCACCCCCTTTCCCTTTCACTTCCTGGGACAAATGAAAAAATAAACTAAAAAAAAAAAAGACACCGAACACGATTTTAAGACACGCATCACAACAAAACATCTGTGAACCTGCAAAAGTTAAGTCAATAAAGGAAAAACTAACAATTCCTAAACGATAAATGATACACAAGACAAAATGAAGCAGGAAAATGGAAGTACGATAACAGCGGCGTCCGACAAGGTACTATAGCAGGCAGTCTGAAGAAAGAAAACGGAGAGAGAGAGAGAGAGAGAGAGAGAGAGAGAGAGAGAGAGCGTATTCCGGGTGACCACACTTTACTGCTAATGCCTCAACTCTTTACTCGGGTGTTTTGACGCAGGGTTTTATGGCAACTTTTTGTCGCCCCCGAAGGTTCCTGCCCTCAGAGTCACACGATACCGAAAGGGTGGAAAAAAGGGGGAAGGGAAAGAAAGACGAAAAAAAAAAAAAAAAAAAAAACTAGAGCAGAGAGGCGCAGTGGTGGTGGTGGTGAGACGCATAGACAGGCTACACACTCCAGTCACCGCCACCACCACCACCACCACCATTAGACTGCATGTGGGGAACTGAGCAACGTTGGAAATTTGTCACATAATTCACACTTCCATTCTCTAAATAAATAAGTAAAAAGTACCTAACTAGACTTATTCTCATTTAAAAACTATTTCCATCAGAAAATTCACCCCAAAAGACTTGCTCTCATGAAAAATACATAAATATTCAGCAAGTTCTCAATAGTTGGTTTAATACTGAGATAAAATGCCGTAAGAATAAAAAATAAAAGACTTTCCAATCGTCTTGAGAAGTACACGAATAAACATAAATAACGCCTTTATTCCCTCATTAATTAGGTGAATAACGAAATAAACTAACAACCTGAAACGGCTCAATATAAGCGTTCCTTTAACGATACTGTAATGATCAACCACCTATAGCTATTAGCCAGTTATTATGAGCTACACATTTACACCTGCAGTAGTAGTAGTAGTAGTAGTAGTAGTAAATCATGCCATTCAGCACAATTAGCAAGCTCCACTCACTGCGATTCGAACCACAAACAGAAGCAAACATGGAAAGAATGGTGTGTGTCTAGTAATTTCCTTCCTTTCTCTCACTCCCTCCGCCTCCCTCTCACTCTCGCCCTCATCCCTCCTTCCCTTGATCAACCAACCTTGTTCAAACGCTCCCTCCGCCTCCACGCCGCGGCAACAAAGACAGACACGGACAGACAAACGACCTCCCTGCAGAAGCGTGTTGGGAACTGAGAGAGGGAGAGGGGGAGAGAGAGGGGGAAGTGATAGGGAGAGTGGGAGGAAAGGAGGGATATAGTTTTGCTAGTCTCATTTCAATGCCTCCCCCTCCTTTCGCTCTTTTCCTAATGCCGTCTTTACTATCTCCTCCTCCTCTTCTAATTCCTTCTCTTATTCCTCCCCATCCTCCTCTTCCTCTTCTCCCTATCGACATCAACTGAATCTCTCTCTCTCTCTCTCTCTCTCTCTCTCTCTCTCTCTCTCTCTCTCTCTCTCTCTCTCTCTCTCTCTCTCCTTTACTCGAAACTGCATCGCCTTCGTCCGTTTTCTTAGCGAGCTTTCAAAACCAGACCACGTTTATTTCTTTCTCTAACTGACATCTCTCTTCTTACTTGAAATTTCTGTGTGTGTTTCTTCTATCTTTTGTCTTCTGTTTGATCACTCCATCGGAAAAGAAGAATTCAATTACAGGAGTGGAGGAGGGAAAAGGAGGAAAGACGAAGACAATGTGGTTGGATTCGCACGCGCCATGAGTCAGCTGATCGAGGCGAGAGGGGATAAATAAACGGGGAGAGGAAAAAAAAAAAAAAAAAAAAAAAAGGGAGGAAAACACCCCATATTGCTAGTCTTCACGGGCAGTTAAATTTGCGCTGCATACTGAGAAAAATACTAGAAAAACGAGTCATCTTGTATGTTGTGGACAAGAGTGCATATGACGCGTGGGTGAAGTTCAGGCGGGAGTGAACAATTTTCTTCGAGCGGTTAGAGTTGAGGTGAGCGGTACTGCCCCTCGCCCTCCCTTGCCGCGACGAGGCCTAACTGTAGCGTGAGTGGATGCAGGGCGAAAATCAATAGCATGAATTTCCTTATTGATCAAACGCAGGAAATAAGAGTTTCAATTCCGCCACGTCCAATTTATATTCGGCTGCCTTCCCTTCCTCCCTCTTTCTCTACACCTCTCCGGGTCTGCCTCCCCTTGGACACTGCAGCACCACCACCCATACAGTCTCAGCAAGGATTAGAGAGGAATGAAGGAAGAATACATAGAAAGCGGTAGAGAAACTAGAGATTCGCAGTATAAGGAATGAAAGACTCGTTACTAGTACGGTCGCCAACACAGCCTCAGCAAGGGTAATAGTGGTGTATAGTCTTGTGAATTTGGGAGGAATGAAGGAAGGGACACTGAAAACGAGGGAAAACTGGAGGTTCGCGGTGTATGTACAGGCAATGAGACTTGTCACTAGTACTGTCTCCTATACCACCTCCAGCTAGGATAACAGTGCAGCAGTGGTTCCCGAATGTTTTCAGTTTGTTACCCAGTTTAACACGCCACATGAGGGAATGGAGGAAGAATCGTGATGCATAGAAGGCGGTACAGACAACTGGAGATTTATGGTATGAATGAGACACCCGCGGATTACGAAAATAAATAAATGTTGCTACTAATAAAGGAAGTATTAGACCAGTAGATCGTGATGCTTAAAGAAACTGAGGAAGATTTTGTGAAGAAATAAAAAAAAAAAAAAGCTAGTTTGATATAAGGGAAATCATTACATTACTTGCTATTGACAGAAGACGACGGATGGAAATGCAAAGAAATTAGAATGAAATTAGATCAAATGAATAAATAAAATAAGTAAATAAATGAATAAATAAATAAAACAAACAAATAAATAAATAAATAAATAAATAAATAAATAAACTTGTGCATGAGATGATACACACACACACACATACACACACACACACTCTCTCTCTTTCTGTCTCTCTCACTGACCCAAGTGGTTTAACCAATGCTACTTAACAAGGCGTGAAGTGGTACTTACAAATATGATGATAACAGTTGCGGTAGTAGTAATAGTGGTGGTGGTAGTGGTGGTGCTGGTGGTGGTGGCGTTCCTACATGCCTCACACACACACACATACACACACTGGTGGTGACGCATCAACACCCAACACACAAGAACGCACATAACAGCAAAGGGGGCAGGTGTAGCGGCACCCATACTGCTGTCTCTCTGCTCTCAAAGGTCTCTGGTAGAAATGCTGTTTGAGAGAAGAGTTGAACACGTGTAGCCATTACACACACACACACACACACACACACACACACACACACACACACACACACACACACACACACACACACACACACACACACACACACACACCTTATTTAACCCCTACACAACCTGAATCTATGCGAGGCGAACGAGAGATGATTTCAATAATATACTGTTGCGACAATAATAGTAGTAATCAATAGCAGCAATAATAATAATAATCATGGCGATAATAATAATTGATAAAAATCATATTATCAAGTTAGACATTTAAAAAACTTTGATTCTCTTGTTAAAATTCGTACATACTATTAAAAATGTTTGTTATTTCTGACGTTATCACCGAGAGCTGGCTAAGTTAGTTAATTCTTCAACATACATTGGAGGTGCGAGGAGAAGGAGGAGGAGGAGGAGGAGGAGGAGGAAGAGGCAGGAGCGACAGAAGGAATGGTCGAGGGTAAGGTAAGGAAGGATAGATAGGAAAGGACGAGGGGCAATGTGACAGGAGAAGGAATGCTTTGTAGTGAGAAGGAAGGGAGAAGGAAGAAAAGGAAGAAGCTGAAGTGATGAGAGAAAGAATGACTGAGAGAGAGGTGGAGGCGTGGGTGGTGTGTGGAGGAGGTGGGCGGTGCCAGGTGGATGTGGGTGGTGGTGTAGGAGTGGGTGTGAGGGCGTGGATGTGGGGGGAGGGGAGAGGGGGCGTCCTCAGGGCCACGTGGTTATAAAAATAATATTCTCAACGCCTTGCGAGGTAGTGGCTCTAGGACGCCCCTGCCCGCCATCACCAAGGAGAAGCAGCAGGAGGAGCAGGGGCAGGATCAGGAGCAGGAGGAGCGCCCGGCCGTCAGCGCGTGTGGGGGGTAACAATAATAAGCGCCTGTCTCAGCGCTAACGGCCGCGTGCTGACTCCTGAGGCTGGCTGGCGGGGCAGGCTGCGTGGCGAGGGGCGCGGGGCGGGGCGGGCTGCAACAGGTAAAATTCTCCTCCAACGCCCGCCCCGCGCCCCGCTCCCAGCCGCCCCGCGCCGGTGCTTACTGTAGACAACACAGGAACATCCATTAAGAGCTTCAATAAGGAGGAACTGTTTGGTCACCAGGGTTTGGTCGCCCGCTGGAGTCAAAAGCGAACTGGGCCCTCTTGGAAAGAAGGCGACATGCAGAGACCTCGTCAGGGGCGGCGCTCGGGTGGCCGCCGCGAGGGGCGTGGTCACGGACAACCAGCGTCCTTGAGCTTCTGTCAACACCGCACCGCCGGGCGAGGACGCAGCACGCGGCGGCCTCGCCTTTCCGGAGCGGCGTAGGGTCTGGCCGCGCCGCGCCCACATGGCGCCGTCACGCCTGAATTACATGAACTACTGACGAAGGCTTCCGTGCTTCGCCACGCCGCGCCACGCACACACACTTCAAATACAATCAAGTTTTCTACAATCACGAGTCAATCATTCGATCCGAAGGTTTACATGGCGCCAGCAGGACGCCCGCCCTCCACGCCTCAAGAGGCGCGTCAGGCAGAAATGCCCGCATGTTGGCGTGGGCGTGAGTGTGGGCGTGGGGACGGGAGCGAGCGCGGAAGCTACTCTAGATTAAGACCCTGTATGAACCGGAGGGCGGAGCCTCCTGCCGACCGGGCGCCGCCCGCACAGTGTGGCGGGCGGCGGGGCCGACGTATCTAAAGCTAACAACACACAGTCTCCCGCTTAACCTACAGAGGAAAGGGTTGTGGCAATCACCGTGAATCAAGAAAACCAAACACAGGCCGCACCAACAACCTGCTCCCGCCGGTGTGAGCCGCTACGGCCCCAGGAATCCCGGCTGTGGACTGGACGCTGAGGCTCCCCGCTGGCGGCGGCGCTGCGGCTCGTGGCCAGGCCTGGCGCCGCGCTGCCCCGCGCCGCAGTGCGTCCTCGATCCCACCGCCTTGGGCTGCTGGTCGCTGTCCTCAGCGGGACATCACCTCCCCGGAGCAGCCCAGTAGCGGGCCACCCACCACGCCCGCCGCCATACTATTGCACTTTGCCCTCGCGTGCCGCCCGCCAGCCCTGCCCTCCGGGCGCCACCGGGATCCACCCGTCCGGCCAGAGGGACGCCCGCGGCGAGGTAAAGTCTTATATAATATTGCACACACTCCTGAGACGGGGGGCCGGGGACGTCCCTCCTGTCGGGAGAGGGAGGCAGAGGAGGGGAATGGGAGAGGGCGAGGAGAGTGGAGTGAAAGACGTCATCCCTGAGCGACGCTGTGGGACGGGTGGCTGAGTGGCGGGGCGGGAACGCCGCCCCAGCCTGAGGCACCCGGGGTCTGGGGGCCCGGCACTGTCCCGGGAGGCGCGTCTCGCGGGTCCAGTGTCCAGCGGCCCCCAGGCTAGGAACTACGCACCTTTGAGGGAAGGGGAGGGAGGGACAGGAACAGGGAAGGCGGGAAGCAAGACGACGGGGAAGAGGAGGAGGTGAGAGGGAGGTCGGGCTGGAATGTGGAGACGCGGGGGCAGCGGAAGAGATGGTGGTATTCTGTCCCCGCAACAGCTTCGCCGTCTGCCCCTGAGACAGGTGCAGGGCGCCGTCCCCGGAAAGACGACACCAGCGAGGCCGGCGTGAAGCAGGGGGCGGTAGGAGGAGGAGGAGGAGGAGGAGGAGGAGGAGGAGGAGGAGGAGGAGGAGGAGGAGGAGGAGGAGGAGGAGGAGAGGGCAATTTTATCACTCCACACTAATGGTGGTGACGGTGGGAAACTTTCTTCCTCCTTCCTCACCTGCCTCTCCTTCCTTCCAGGCGGGGGTGGAGGCACAGGGGATGTGGGAGGGCAGAGGAAGAATCTGCCAGGCTGAGGAAGCCATGAGGGGCACAGAGGGGGAGGGAGGACAGGAGGTAACAAATAGTAGTGCAAATTTTCTCCAGCGACCGACCATCGAGGCTGTAAAATGAACCTTTCCCCCAAACCCCCGGCCTGCCTGCCTGTGTGCCTTTGTGGGCATAACAGGTCTGCAGAGAGAGAGAGAGAGAGAGAGAGAGAGAGAGAGAGAGAGAGAGAGAGAGAGAGAGAGAGAGAGAGAGAGAGAGAGAGAGAGAGAGAGAGAGAGAGAGAGAGATCGCATGTAATCAGGACAGTGTGGAGAAGAAAGGAAGTTAAGCGTTGTTGTGAGAGTACTGTGGTGGGGGAGGGGAGGGAGGAAGGAAAGAAGGGGAAGAGAAAGTCGCCGTGCAAATCTTGGCCGCGTCGCTGCTTACAGCCGGGGAGGCGAAGGAGGAAGCAAGATTAATGACCCTGGGTGAAGGCCGCCGCCCGGGGCGAGGCGGGGAGGAAATAGTGGCGGTGGGCACCCGTGGCTGCCGGGCCTGCAGGGATCGGGGCGCCCTGCTTCTCGTTGGCATGGGGGCCTGTGGGACCTAAGGGGTCTGGGGGTCTGAGGGATGAGGGAACCTCCTGGCCGTCATTAGCGAATAGTTGAGATTAGCAGCGGCGGGGGGAGGGTGATGGTGAAGGGGAGGGTGGGGCGGAGAGGAGGGTGGAGGGCAGGGTCGGGCTCATGTCCGGCACCATATATATAAAATTCTATTCTCCAACAAGTAGCGCCGGGCACGGGCGGGGCGGCACGCAGCACCCTGGCGGTGCGTTGTGCGGACGGGCGGGAGGGGGCCCATAGAAGGGCGGGGCGGGGCGGGGACTCACTGCTCAGCACCGGAGTCGTTGTGTGGTGACGCTGGGGCCGCGGGGCGCGGGGCCTCACGCCTGGGAGGGCATGGGATCCTCGTCGTCGCTGTGTCGGGGTAAACCTGCCGTCGTCCGCGTCGCCGTCTTGGTGCCGCGTCGCGTCGCGCGGGTAGTCCAGCTCGCTGCTAGCGGGACCCGAGGCGCTCGACACGGCGGACATGCCCGAGTAGTTTCTGTTACGGCTGCGTGAGCCGGACAAACTGAGGTCCTCTGGCTCCGTCTGCTCGGGCAGGGCGGCGTGAAGGGCCCCGCAGCAGGTGGGTGGGGTCCAGTAGCCTGCCGCCGCCCAGAGTTTGGTTGATCACTTCGTCGCGGGTCTCGACTCTTCCGCTCCCGCCGTTTCTCGAGCTGCAGCGGCTCCTCCTCCAGCAGCGTGGCCGGCGGCGGCAGGTCCTCCTCGGTGAAGTCGTCCTCGTCGTCCTCGTCAGGCCCCAGCGAGAATGTGTCGGCCTCGGGGAAGGTGGTCTCGCCGTACTGAGCCTCGCGGCGCCGCGGGTCGGCCTCGCTGTCGTTTGGGACACTTGTGGTGCATGAGGTGGTGGCGGCGGCGGGGTAGCGGCCCGAACACCGCCCGCACTCAAACGGCTTCTCGCCCTTGTGGATGAGCACGTGGGCTTTGAGCTGGTTGGAGTCGGAGAACCTGGAGGAGCACAGGTCACACGAGTAGGGGCGCTCGCCAGTGTGCACCCGCAGGTGTCGCCGCAGGTTGGCCACCTGCACGAACTGCCTATCGCAGTGCGTGCAGTGGTAGGGCTTCTCCCCTGTGTGCAGCCGCATGTGGGTCTTGAGGTGGTGGTCGCGCGTGAACCGCTTGTGGCACTCCTTGCACTCAAACGGCTTCTCTCCCGTGTGGGTTCGCTCGTGGTTCTGCAGCACGTGCTTGTACCCGAAGCTGCGATTACAGATCTTGCAGGTGAACACGCGGTCCGGGCGGGCGGCGGCGGCCTTGCGGGTGGGCGTGGTGCTGGTGTAGGGATCCAAGCGCCCGTTGGTGCCGGGCGGCGACGACCCCGCGGTGGGCGAGGGCGTCTCAGAACCCACGCCGCCCGTGGTAGCTCCCGCCATGTTGGGGTGCGTGAGGGGCGGCGCCACAGAGGGTGACGCTCCGGGCCCGCTGGAGGACGAGTAAGAGGCCGAGGAGCGGGGAGGAGCCGCGGCGCGGAGGCTCCAGGGCCGAGGAGTCTGGCTTGACAGGAGAGTCGAGGTGCGGTAAGTAGGCGCCGCCGGAACTGCTGGCCAGTTTGGACAGGGTGGCCAGCAAGTCCCTCTGGCGGGCTGAGTCGGCTGCGGCCAGGGTGGCGTGTATGCTGGCCAGGGTGGCCGAAGTGGGCGGCATCACCTGCGGGGTTCCTGAGGGAGGGTGGCCGAGAAGCTGGTGGCCGGAACGGGCGGCGGCCAGGGACGCCATTAGGGTGGCGGGGCTCAGGTTGGGCCCGAGCAGGGACGGGTACAGCATGCCGGCAGCGGCAGCGGCGGCTTGCTGCTGCGAGGACAACGCCGCCAGCTGGAGGGGGTGGTGGAGGGGCGGGAAGCCCGGCAGAGTCCCGCCTCCGCCCCCTAGTGGATGGTGTGAGCCCCCCAGGTGGCGGGCGGGGCCCAGGCCCAGGCCTAGGTCCGCCCCGCCCGTCTTGTGGACGAGGGCAGCGCTGCCGGGGTCCTTGTCGGTGTCGCCGCCGTCCTTCATCACGGCGCACGTGTCAGCGGCGGGACCCACGCCTCCCGCCAGCCCTGCAACACAGGCACCTTGTTAAATGATGCACCACCACCACCAACACACACACACACACACACACACACACACACACACACTACTCTAGCGTTACGTGCAGCCGCCATGAGATGATCCCCCGCAGCACGGCGACCAACCCTCCCAGCGTCCACCAGTGGGAGGGGCGGGTTGGGGCTCCGTGGGTGGGATGGGAACATAAAGTACACCACAGGACACCCACAAAAACCCGAGCTAAACCACCCAAAACAACAACACAGAGACGCACCCACTACACACACTCCCACAACAACCGCCTCGCACGACAAAAAAACTTTGATTCATGACCTCGTATTTATCCCGAATATATCCACCACAACACACAGGCCTCCTTCAACAACCACGAGGACAATGACTAGCTAGTGAGTTACAGCATTAACAACACGACAGAGATGCAAACGAACCATCAAACCGTGTCTTCTGAGCATTCACACCTGCACCACCACCACTAGCACCGCCAGCACACCTGCCCTAGCCCGTCACTCCCTCACCTGTTCACAGCCTCTTAATCAAGTGGTAACCCATGCACGTCTACCTTCACACACTCGAGGGGACGCGCAACATAGCAACCAATGATAAACAACCAACTCCCCACCTATTACCACCCCCCTCCCCTCCCCCTCACCCCCCCTCTCCCTCTTCGCCACCTCTTCCCCGACCTCTCCCGGGGCGGACCATTTGTCTGAGCCCAATCTAGCCATGACACCTCGGGGCGGGGCGGGGCACGGCGGGGAGAGGGGAGAGAGGGAGAGGGGAAAGAGAGGGGAGAGTTATGAGTGTATGAAAAAGGATGGATAGAGAAATGAGACGGTTCAGTGATAGCTTTCTCTCTCTCTCTCTCTCTCTCTCTCTCTCTCTCTCTCTCTCTCTCTCTCTCTCATCTCTCTCTCTAGACTTGTGTTTGTAATTAGACAGGTAAACAATATGCAATGAGAGAGAGAGAGAGAGAGAGAGAGAGAGAGAGAGAGAGAGAGAGAGAGAGAGAGAGAGAGAGAGAGAGAGAGAGAGAGAGAGGAGAGAGAGAGATGAGAGAGAGAGGAGAGTTCTACCATACAACCCCCCCTTCAACCATCAACCCCCACATGTTCCGTTTTTATTTTTTTCCCGCCGTAACTCCTTCACTCCCCTCCCGCCGCCCTTACCTGTCTCCCCTCACTTAAGGGTTATCCAGGTGCGAGGGACTCATTACTTTTCCCCCTCACCTCTTTCTCCCCTTCTGTTTTCCCCCTTTGTTTTTTTATTTCCTCTTTTCTTCTCTTTTTTTCCTTCCACTTTACTGACTTAATTGTGTGTGTGTGTGTGTGTGTGTGTGTGTGTGTGTGTGTGTGTGTGTGTGGTGTGTGTGTGTGTGTGTGTGTGTGTGTGTGTGTGTGTGTGTGTTTATCTTGTTGCTAACTTTTCATTCTCTTCCTTCTCATTTTTCCTGTTTTTTTTTCTTCCTCTTCTTTTTCTTCTTCCTATCTCTCCTTCTCCTCTTTCTTACTGTAGCTTCTCTATCTCTTGTTTTTTTTTCTCCTCCTCCTCCTTCTTCTCCTTCCTCCTCCTCCCCCTCCTTCACTGTCCTCACTTAACCCACCATCTCCTCCTCCTCCTCCTCCTCCTCCTCCTCCTCCTCCTCCGTTTCCTCTCCTAGTCTTCATTTCCTGAGGAGAATTTTGAACTCTCTGTCTCTCTCTCTCTCTCTCTCTCTCTCTCTCTCTCTCTCTCTCTCTCTCTCTCTCTCTCTCTCTCTCTCGCGGTGTTTAAACAAGGTTGGGCCGGGAGAAAAAACAAACATACAAACAGTTAAAGCGAAAAGAGAGAGAGAGAGAGAGAGAGAGAGAGAGAGAGAGAGAGAGAGAGAGAGAG
>NC_087188.1:7146234-7156234 GCF_035594125.1 Scylla paramamosain
TGTGTGCGCCCAGGTAGGTGACGGGGAGACTGTGACGCGGAGGGCTGCCCAGGTGTGTACGAGGAAAGGCAAAGGTGTGTAAGATGGATGGTCTATATATTATTAATCTCTCTCTCTCTCTCTCTCTCTCTCTCTCTCTCTCTCTCTCTCTCTCTCTCTCTCTCTCTCTACTTATTCACCTACCTATCTACCAACCTATTTATTTGTGTATCTATCTATCTAATCTACTTTATCTGTTAATCGAAATCACTCTGTCTATCAGTTTAATTGGTGAACGATTAAGGAGAGAGGGAAGGGAAGGAAGAGAGACAGGATGGGAAGGGAAGGAAAGGGAAGGGAAGGGAAGGGAAGGGAAGGGAAGAGATCAGATGGCATGGGAAGGGGATGAAACACCTACAGAGATAAAACAAAACCAGAAAGAGCCAGAGAGAGAGAGAGAGAGAGAAAACTTTAGAGAGAGAGAGAGAGAGAGAGAGAGAGAGAGAGAGAGAGAGAGAGATACGATGCGGAAGAAAACGTAAAAAACAGCGATTACAAAATAACTCTCTCTCTCTCTCTCTCTCTCTCTCTCTCTCTCTCTCTCTCTCTCTCTCTCTCTCTCTCTCTCTCTCTGGAACTCAAGACACAAGACACAAGAGGCGGTACCAGCAAACCACCACGCAGACGGACAGTGTTCCTGACCAGTGAAGGGAGGACCCGTCAGTCAGTCACCATGCCACCACTGATAACGCCTCAATGAAAGGGTCGCCAGGTACACACACACAGGTACACATATCTTGATGGTACACTTGCTTGGTGGTGGTGGTGCTGGTGGTGGTGATAAGGTTTTTCTTTTCCAGTTATGGTGATTACTTAAGAGTGGAAGTGGTGGTGGTGTTAGTAGTAGTAGTAGTAGTAGTAGTAGTAGTAGTAGTAGTAGTAGTAGTAGTAGATGAAAATAAAATGAAACAGAAAAGTTAGGGGAAAGAAAAAGAGAGGAGGAGAAGAAATGGTGAAGAGAAGGAAAGAAAGGAAGGTAATGACAGAGTTAAGGAGAGGGAGGGAGAGAAGAATAGAACAGATGATGGAGGGAAAATGGGGGAGGGATGAAGAGTGGGAGGGGAGAGAGAAAAAGATGACGATGACACGGCGAGAGAGAGAGAGAGAGAGAGAGAGAGAGAGAGAGAGAGAGAGAGAGAGAGAGAGAGAGAGAGAGAGAGAGAGAGAGAGAGAGAGAGAGAGAGAGTACCCAAGAACAGGAAACAAAAATAGACTTAGAACAACATAAAAGAAAAGGAAGCATGATGAAAAGATGAGCAGAAAAAGACAAAACACGAAAAAGAGACAAACACAACAATGAAAAGACAAAAAAAATAATTAAAGACGGAAGAAATCGAAAAATAAAAATAAAAGAACACGAAGAGAAAAAAAAAAGAAAAAATGACAAAACACTAAAAGAGGGAAAAAAATAAAAAAATGTCAGGAAAAAAGGAAAAAAAAAACATTAAAGAGGAAATTACTTACTAGTCCTTGTGGTCATGGTGAGGGCGGCTAAGGCACCAGGTGAGGAGCGCGTCAGGTAAGAGGGGGCGGGAAATTACAATTCACGGTCACAGGCAAAGAAAACGAGGCGGTGTCTTTTCAACGGCAGAGTGTATCGCGGGCCACTATTGCAAGCACGACAGCAGCGCCACCTACACGCCACGCAGGGGATGCAAGGCGCGAGCAGGTGGCAGGTGGAAGTTTCTCTCCCTCTCACGTTTCGCGGTAAAGTCTCTCGGTGAAGATGTGGTATTTCTTGACTCATAATTTAAGACAAGGAGGGGCGGATGTGAGTGCGTGAGGGAGGGAGTGAGAGAGTGAGAGGAGGAGTCGCACACGCACACAAGCACACCACCTCACGTCCCCTTCCGAACTGCATAACTCAGGGTCATCTCCTCTTAGGCCTCCTCCTCCTCCTCCTCTTCCTCCCCCACTTACATAAGCCCCTCCCCTCCTTCTTCCTCCGCCAACTGGATGGAAGGAGGGAGGGAAGGAGGGAGGGAAGGTGGTCACAGGGCTACTTATGCACTCCCTCCCTCTCCCTTTCCCTCCCTTCCTCTCCCTTAGACGCAAACATCTTCCCCCTCCTCCTCCTTCCTCCTCTTTCTCTCTCCCTTCCTTTCCCTCCTTACCTCCATCCCTCCCTCTCTGCCATGCCTCCCTTCATCTCTCTCTCCTTCCCTCCCTTCTCTCCTCCCTTCCCCCCACCCCCCCACCTGTTAGTGAGGACTTTTCTCCGATACCTCCCCCACCTTTGCTCCCTATCTTCTCTCCCTCTCCTTTCTCTCTCCCTCCTCTCCCTTCTAATACATTTTCTCCTTGCCTGACTGCTTCCCTCCCTTCCTCTCTCTCTCTCTCTCTCTCTCTCTCTCTCTCTCTCTCTCTCTCTCTCTCTCTCTCTCTCTCTCTCTCTCTCTCTCTCCTTCCGTTCCTGCTTATGTCCCCTTTTCCATCCCTCCCTCCCTTCTCTCTGCTTTCCTCTGTGCTTCCTCAGCTACTCTCTCTCTCTCTCTTTCTCTCTCTCTCTCTGTTACCTCCATGAAAGTAAATTTTTTTCTCTCTTTTCTTCTCACGGAAAGAGAGAGAGAGAGAGAGAGAGAGAGAGAGAGAGAGAGAGAGAGAGAGAGAGAGAGAGAGAGAGAGAGAGAGAGAGAGAGAGAGAGAAATCGAACGGTCTTTGAAATAGCACTCAATAATAATAATAATAATAATAATAATAATAATAAGAAGAAGAAGAAGAAGAAGAAGAAGAAGAACAAGAACAACAACAACAACAACAAAAACAACAACAACAACAACAACAACAACAACAACGACAAGGAGAACAAGAAGGAAAAGGAAGAGCAAAAAGGAGGAGGGAATGAAGAACAAGAACAAAAACAAGAACAAGAACACCACCACCATCACCACCATCATCACCACCACCACCGCCACCACCACCAGTACCACCACAACAACAACAACAACAACAACAACAACAACAACAACAACAACAACAACCACAATGGCTTCCCTTCCCAGGCCAGTGACCAATCAGGGTGCGAGATGCGAGAGGAGGTGAGGGCGGGTCATGTCAGGTCAACGCCTCGCCTTTCTATTGGTCAACTGCGGCCAATGGGAGCTGTGTATTGATTGGCGGCTAATGGAGGCTTGTGATTGGTGCAGAGAATGAGGGTGAGAGAGGGAAGGGTAGGGTATGGTTGAGAGACAGCGATGGAATGGGTAAGAGAAAAGAAAGTGATACAAATAACTGATAAAAATTAAAGTTATCAAAATTATTAAGAAGTTTACGAAAAATATGAAAAGATGATCAGTTTTGTCCATAAATAAATAAAAAAAAGTGAAAAACTAAAGGAGATAAGCGATGGAAGTATAAACGGAAGCTTAACTAAAACCAAGCTTACAAACAACGAGAACTAATAAAAAAAAAAAAAAAAAAAAAATATATATATATATATATATATATATATATATATATATATATATATATATATATATATATATATATATATATATATATATATATATATATATATATATATATATATATATATATATATATAACTTAATTTCCTTTGTTTATAAATCGAAAAACTCAACGAACGAAGGGAAAATTAGAAAATCTATGGGATTAAAAATGACAAATAACAAAGAATGAACGAAACAACACGGAAAAATACGCCTTTCTTAATACAACACAGGAAGACGAAGAAATCAGAAAAAAAGTAGTAAAAAACATGAAATAAACCTGCAAGTCGCGGCCAATTAATAAATAAAAAGAAAATCAAATATAAAACACAAGAAAATCTGCAAAAAATAATAAAAAAAGATAACAATAATCTTCTATAATAAAACCTACGTAAAAATGAGAAAACAAAAAAAGCTTTAAAAAGAACAAAAAAATTAGAGTATAAGATAAAAAAATGAAAAGAAGCAAGAGAAACGAAGAGAAAATGAAGGATGGCGGGCAGGACAGACTTGGCTCACAAAAAACGGGGTAAGGGAGCCTCTCAAAGGGTTGGCCCCGCCCCCGCCAGCCCAGCCAATCACCGCCCAGTGCCCGCTAACCTTTTTATACCCAGGCGGGGAAAAAGGGTGAAGAGCGGCTAACATTTCCATCCTTCTCTCCTCCTCTTCTCCTTTCTCTCCACCCTCCTATCTCTCCCTGGGTACCTTAACACCTATCTCACCCTCTCGTATCCTTCAGCAATCCGTAAACTCGCTTGAAATCCGTAAAATAGCGAGAAAAGTAAAAGATGTGAAAGAAAACGGAGAAATAGTGAAGGTGGCAACTCGTGTATAAAAAGCATATTAGCCTGGCATGGTGTGAGTTGCCGGTTGTGTCTTAAGTATTTTTTTGTTCTCTAACGTTATTTTATTGGTCTCTATTCGGTTTCTGGTGGTTTTTATGAAGGGAATAGCTGTGTTTGTACCGGGGGAGTGTTGCGAGAGGCTCCAGTGCGCGGCAGAGGTACGGGAGAGGATTCTGTGAGGGAAAGAGTTAAAAAATATACTTGTACCCTTTGAGGCCGCTGGGCAGGAAGGGTGGGAGAGAGGGAGGGGGTGAGAGGGAGAGAGTGAGAGCAATGGCGACTCAAGTGGAGGAAGGGCATGAGGGAAGCCATTTTTTATTTATTTATTTATTTTTTTACGAGTTCACACACACAAACACACACACAGTTCTGGTCTGTACAAGGGAACGGCTGCCGGTGTCACGTGACCAGCACACGGCAGTGGCTGAATGAGACGCACATAACTTACCAAATGTATATCAAGTGTGATGATGATGATGATGATGATGATGATGATGATGATGATGATGATGATGATGATGCAATAATAATAATAACAATAATAATAATAATAATAATAATAATAATAATAATAATAATAATAATAATAAGAAGAAGAAGAAGAAGAAGAAGAAGAAGAAGAAAAGGAGAAGAAAAGTAAAAGAGGAGGAGGAAGGAGAACAAGATGGAGGAGATCAATATGACGAAGACGACGAAAAACAACAATAACAAAAACAACAACAACAAGATGATTAAAGAAGGAAAAGAACGGCAACAAGAACAAGAGCAAGGAGACGAAGAACAACAACAAGAAGTAAAATAGGGAAGAACAATAAGAACAAGAACAAGAACAAGAACAAGAATAATAATAATAATAATAATAATAATAATAATAATAATAATAATAGTAATAATAATAATAATAATAACAATAACAATAAATAACACATCTAAGCAAAGCCTTCAACCAAGAGAGAGAGAGAGAGAGAGAGAGAGAGAGAGAGAGAGAGAGAGAGAGAGAGAGAGAGAGAGAGAGAGAGAGAGAGAGAGAGAGAGAGGAGTTAAGTCATTCAGTCACATGGGTCAGTTAATGTACGTAAGGTTAGAGTGAAGTAAGTTAGCTCACATCTGCCTGGCGATAAGATAATGGAAGATAGTGCTAAGCCTCTCTCTCTCTCTCTCTCTCTCTCTCTCTCTCTCTCTCTCTCTCTCTCTCTCTCTCTCTCTCTCTTTTGTAACCCATCTGCACTTTCTACTATAATAAACACTCAATCTCTCTCTCTCTCTCTCTCTCTCTCTCTCTCTCTCTCTCTCTCTCTCATACACCCACGCATCCTTCCCCCTCCCACTCTCCCTCTCTCTCACCGCTCTCACCCACTCCTGGCAACAATACCCGTGAAATCTTGTGCATCTGTCTGTCTGTCTGTCTGTCTGTCTGTCTGTCTGTCTATGTGTGCTCTTACTTCTATCTGTCTGTCTGTTTGTCTGAACGTATGTATGTTTCTTCCTTCGTCTGTCTGTCTGTTTGTTTGTTTTCGTGTGTGTGTGTGTGTGTGTGTGTGTGTGTGTGTGTGTGTGTGTGTGTGTGTGTGTGTGTGTGTGTGTGTGTGTGTGTGTGTGTGTGTGTGTGTTATTTATATTCACTGTCTATCTGTCTATGTCTGTCTGTCTGTGTGTCTGTCTGTCTGTCTGCAGCTGTCTACTATACTTCCTCCTCCTCCTTCTCCTCCTCCTCTTTCCCCTCCTCCTCCAAATAAAAGGAGGTTCCATGACTAAATTGAAAAGTCGTTCGAGCTATCTCTTTCTTTTCTCTTCTTTCTCTTTCTCTTTCTTTCTTTCTTTCTCTCTCTCTTTCAGTATCACAGTTTCAAATCTAAATCCCAACACGTCTAAATGGTCTCTCTCTCTCTCTCTCTCTCTCTCTCTCTCTCTCTCTCTCTCTCTCTCTCTCTCTCTCTCTCTCTCTCTCTCTCAAAAAGCATAGACAGAGGGGACAAGAGAGAGAGAGAGAGAGAGAGAGAGAGAGAGAGAGAGAGAGAGAGAGAGAGAGAGAGAGAGAGAGAGAGAGAGAGAGAGAGAGAGAGAGAGAGGATGAGGAATGGAGGTAATAGGCATAGTGAGGGAGGAAAAGGGAGGGAAAAAGGGAAAGGGGAGGGAAGAGGGAGGGAGGGACAGAAGGGCGGAGGTAAGAGATGCATAATGAGAGAGAGAGAGAGAGAGAGAGAGAGAGAGAGAGAGAGAGAGAGAGAGAGAGAGAGAGAGAGAGAGAGAGAGAGAGAGAGAGAGAGAGAGACACACACACTAATCCATACCCTCCCCATATATAACACCCATACACCCTACTCTTCCCTCCCCTACCCTGTCTACACCCTTCCCCTGCTAGCCAGTACCCCCCTACCACACCCTGCCACCCCTCCCTGTCCAGCACACCCATCCTTTTGACTCCCCCTACCACCGTGTCCCCTTTCTTTTCCCCCTATAAGACATACCCTTCCCCTGCTACCACCATCACCACCACCCATCTCCCCCCTGTCCCCTTGCCGTGTCTCCTCCCCCCTACCCTTCCGTTCTCCCATTGACCAGGCGGCTATTGAGGCAGGCACGGCTTTTCAGTGGCAGGAACGGCGGCGGAGTAACTAGATGCTATCCTGCTCTCTACTTCTCTTCCTTTTGCATATGCTGTCCCCACCATGTCCCTCCTCCTCCTCCTCCTCCATGCTGCTGCTGTTCCTATCTCTCTCTCTCTCTCTCTCTGTGTGTGTGTGTGTGTGTGTGTGTGTGTGTGTGTGTGTATTCGTATTTTTGTTTATTTTTCGTTTTTTGTTGTTCTAAATTTTAGTGGTTTTCATCGTCCTCCCCACTCTCTCTCTCTCTCTCTCTCTCTCTCTCTCTCTCTCTCTCTCTCTCTCTCTCTCTCTCTCTCTCTCTCTCTCTCACCTATACGCACGCACACATTCTGTAACTTGACCACCTTCTTCTTCATCTTCTAGCTTTCTCCTCTTCCTCCACCCTCCTCCTCCTCCTCCTTCTCCTCTTCTTTTTCTTCCATTTTGCATGCTGTCTACAATATATTTCACTCCTCATCTATCTTCCTTCCCTCCTCCTCCCCTCCTTACCCCCCTCCCTCTTCCTCCTCCTCCTCCTCCTCCTCCTCTCCCTCCTCTCTCTCTCTCCTTTTTCCAGGTTTCCTCACCGCTTTTATCTCTCCATATTTTCCTCCCATCTTCTCTTCGCCCAGTAATCTTTCCCTCCAGGACACCCACGCCTCCTCCCGCCCACCACCCACACACGGAGCCGCCCACCCGCTACCCTTAATCCTACCTCACAATACCCTTCGCTTCTGTTTGGGGGGAGGAGGAGGAGGAGGAGGAGGAGGAGGAGGAGAATATGTGGTAGGAAAAGAAGGATATGCGGTAACTCTCTCTCTCTCTCTCTCTCTCTCTCTCTCTCTCTCTCTCTCTCTCTCTCTCTCTCTCTCTCTCTCTCTCTCTCGCTCGCTCGCTCGCTCCCATCTGGTCTCATCTTCCTTCACAACATTCCACAATGACGCAATGTTTTCTACGCCACTTTCAATGTTTAACTCTTATTCCACTGATATGTACTGTCCACTCCTTTCACTCCTTCCCTTCTCGTAAATCTTCAGCTACCAATCGTAACGTGATCCACTGAAATTATATGAAGAAAACTTGGAAAATTCTTACGGCTGGATATCTGGGCGCGGAAACATAAAACTATCAGTAAAAGTATGACACAGGAGGAGAAATGAGTTGAGGTATGAAAGCGGAAGAAAAACGTGAAGAATTTTTTATGAGATTAATGTACTTGAATTTTCTGAAGTGCGGCGGGGAAAATCTTGTCATTAGAGAGCAAAGAGTATGAATAAGGAAGAGAAATGCGGGTTAGGTTATGAACGAGGAAGTGAAATGTAAAGAATTCTTATGGTTAGATTAACGGTTGAATTTTCTGGTGTGTGATGAGAAAAAAAAAAATCACGTTATTGGAGTAAAAAAAAACATCATAGAGACGGAAAATTAGTTAAATGATTGAGGAAGTGAAATATTGAGAATTTATATGATTAAATGAATGTACTGGCATCTTTTGAAGGGTAATTCGCTAAACTCTCGTTGCTGGAGTAAAAGTATCAAAAAGGAAGTGAAATGTGAATTGAATCATTAAGAAGGAACAGAAATATGGAAAATTCTTGTGATTAGATGGATGTACTTGAATCTTCTGGTGAGACATGCAAAAATCATATCGTTTGAGGATAAAAGTATTAAAGACAAAGAGCAATTTGTTAAGTGATTAAGAAGCAGAAATAGTACGAATTTTTTATGATTAAATTAATATATTTGAGTTTCCTGAAAAGTGGCGGGGAAAAATCACATCATTAGAGTAAAAAGTATTAACAAGGAAAAGAAATACGAGTTAAATTATTGAGGCGGAAGTCAAAGAGTGAGAATTTTATGAAGAGATGAACACACTTGAGTTTTCTGGAGTGACGGGCAAAAATTACGTCTTTAGGGAGTAAAAACATTGATAGGGAAGAGAAATTATCAAGAAAGAGGACAAATTGTAAGAATTACCTATGATTAGATTAATATACTTCAATTTTCTGGTGTGACGGGCAAAAATTAAATCGTTAGGGAGTAAAACATCAATGAGGAAGAAAATACGCCAAATAATTAAGGAGGAGGAGAAATAAGAAGAGACCCTATCATTGGATGACTACACTGGAATTAAATGACTGAGGAGGAAGTGAAATAGTGACGATTGTTGTGATTAAAACTGATAAACGTGAATTAGCCCAAGGAGAGCGTGTGTATGTAACAGAGAACAAAACTGAGTCAAACGATGAAAAATGGAAATCTAAGTAGAATGGTGATAGAGGAAGGGATAAATAGAGGGTTCTCATGTTTAAGGTCAATAAACACGAATTCCTAAAGCGTAACAGACAAAATTCACGTCATCATTGAAAGAATTATAAAGGAAGAGAAATGAAGGAGAGAAATGTAGGAAGAGAAATAATAATAATAAACAAATTGAGTTAAACTGTTGAAGAGAGTGACAAATGTGGATAATTCTTTTGTTGAAATTAATAAATACGTTAATTCTGTCTAAGAGGAAATGTGTAGGAGTGAAATTAGTAAAGCAAAAGAAAAAAAAACTGATCAAATTATTGAAGAGAAATATTAAGAATTTTTCCTTAAATTAATATATACGTTATTTTTTAGAATTTTTAGTCGCTGGCGAGTTAAATTAGCATAAAAAAAAAAAAAAAACAGAAGAGTTGTCACAAATTTAACAGTCTAAACATGAATTCTTTAGCATAACATCAATTAATCACGCCATTCGAGGGTGAGACAATTAAGAAAACGAGAGAAACGGAAGAAAGACTACCGCTAAATAAATACATACAAAAAGCATGAATAATCTTCAATGTGACAGCCGTGAACGAAGAAGTAAGCGATCGATACGGTAAGTTGTGATGAACATGCATCGCTCGGGTGACATATAAACACAGGCAGGAAACACAATCACGGGGAAAGTTAAGGCAAAGGGAAACACCCATAAAACACAGGATTTGGTAAACACGAGGCGAGGGAGACGATGGAAAGTTTGGATCTGCGTGGCCGCCGCTTAAACATTGCTGGCTTTTATTATAGGCCAAAAAACACGTCTTGGAAATT
>NC_087188.1:7161234-7163734 GCF_035594125.1 Scylla paramamosain
TGGTCTGCTGTGCGTGTGCGTGTGAGTGTGTGTGTGCGTGTGCGTCGCCGTGCACACGTCGGTCTGTACAAACACTCATTACTCTTACCTTGTGTGAGTAACTTGAGTTTCATGCCGCGGGGGTGGGGGCGGCGGTGAGGGGCGGGGTGGTCACAGGGACATGGCGGCGGCGGTGCAGGCGGCGGCGGCGGCGGCGGCGGCGGCGGCGGCGGCTACCTGCTGCTCACCGCCCCTCAAAGTGAACTCCTCCAGGTTCAACTCGCGCCCGCCCCGCACACCCTGCGACCTCACACGCCCTGCGCCGCCACGCCTCCGCCACGCCCGCCCAATCCCCACCATTCCCGCCAAGCCGACACTCGCCGCGCGCATGACACACTCTCTCCCACGCGAGTTGACAGACACGCCGAGACGCTTAAATGCACCGCTCACTTCCTCCCTCCTCCTTCCTCATACACACCTGCCTCCTCCTCCTCCTCCTCCTTGGTGCTGCTGCTGCGTCCTCCACCCACACACATGAGTCTCTCTCTCTCTCTCTCTCTCTCTCTCTCTCTCTCTCTCTCTCTCTCTCTCTCTCTCTCTCTCTCTCTCTGTCTCTCTCTCTCTCTCTCTGTACCTCCTTTTTTTCTTCCTCTCATTCCTACCTCTTTCTCTCTCTCTCCCCTTGCCTCCCCTTCCCTATCTATAATCATCCTCCACTCACCCCTTTCTCTCTCTCTCTCTCTCTCTCTCTCTCTCTCTCTCTCTCTCTCTCTCTCTCTCTCTCTCTCTCTCTCTCTCCCCCTCAGGCCACTACCTAACACGGATACAACACGATGATTGTGAAGTTCGGTTTTATGCATTTTTCACCACGTAAGAATATATGTAAGTTTGTTCACTTCCTCTTCCTCCTCCTTCTCTTCGCCTCGTTTTCTTTCTTCTCTTCTATTCAGTTCTTTCCTCTTCGTGATGCAAACTTAAAACAATAACAATAATTAGTAATACTGCTGCCAATAATGTTACTGCTGCTACTACTACTACTATTACCAATGCTGCTACTATTACAACTACGGGTACTACTATTACAACTACTACGACACCAACAAGAACTACTACTACAACTACTACTACCACTACTGCTGCTACTACTACTCTTTCTTTATGTGAGGGGCTCCGGCGAAAGGGGAACAAAAAAGACGGCCCACTGTGCGTACGTGTCAACCTCTATAAACTACATACATTTAATAGGACTCCTGAAATTTACGGTGTCTACAAATTTTATTACTATCAACAACAATGACATTCTACTTTCACCTTCCTCCTTCTCCTCCTCCTCCAGTCATCATTACCTCGGCATGTGCAAGATCAACAGAATCACGTGTGTTTTCGGGGACATGAAGGCCTCAGTGACCGTGGTGTGGTGATGAGTGGTGTGCTGCGGTGCTTAGAGTGAAGGCCTCGTCAGTTAATTCTTTCACTCCCATGCACTGGCTCACTATCTCCCTCACCATCACATGAAGTCATTGTAGGAAGTGTTGTTTTCACTGTTCCTCACTGTTCAATGCACCATACATTCACCGTCAGCCGCGTTACTTCACTATAATGTTTGTCACTGCCCTTTACCAAGTTACTGTATTTCATTTCACTGTTTTTTCCTCACTGTTCACTGCATCACCATTACGAGTGCTCTGCGGTGAATGGGGAGCGTACTGACTTCAGATTCACTGTTCACTGCATCACCATCACATCACGGAGCTCATGGCAGTGTCTTTCCCCACGAAACTCCTCATCAGTAGCAAGACCTCCACGCAGTCCTCCTTCAGTATCCCACTCATTCACTTCTTCGGTACCTTTAGCATATCCTCCCCTTCAGTGGTAGAAATTCCTCGGGCTTCCTTCAGTGACTCCTCTGGTTTTCCATCTACAGCAGGATCTTCACACATTCCCCGCGTCAGATGAACTTCAGCATCCTCAGTCACACTCCTCCCAATCACTTCTTCAGGATGCCCTCTTCAGTAGCGCTATTCCATGCCTCCCCTACAGTAGTGAGGGTTAGCAAGCACTTCACTGTGGCAGAACCTCCTGGGTAGTGTGTGTCTTTAGTCTCCACAGTTACACCCTCAAGTACTTCTTCAGGATAACGATTTCTTAAGTAGCAGTGTTCCTTGCCTCTCCTACACTAGCCAGGTCTCGTGAGCACTCCACTGTAGGCAGCACGTCTGGGGCAGTGTGGCAGTCTTCAGTGCCCGCAGTCACAACTCTCTCAAGCACTCCAGGATACTCCCATTCAGCAGCAGTACTCCTAGTCCCTCCTACAGTACCGAGGCGCCCTAACGAGTCCACTGCACTGTATATCCTCGGCAGTGACTCAGCCTTCAGTTCCTCAGTTACACTTTCCAGCACTTCTTCAGCAGCACTTCGTCAGTAGCTTTATTTCTTGCCACTGCTGCAGTAACACGTCCAGTCTAGTCTACTGTATATCGGGGGCAGAGACAGCCTTCAGTTCCTGCGTTACACTTTTAAA
>NC_087188.1:7188734-7191234 GCF_035594125.1 Scylla paramamosain
CTTCCTCTTCCTCTTTCTTTCCCCGACCAGTTTCTCTTACTCACTTTTTCTCTTCATTTTCATAACCTCCTTTTTACAATCTCATTTTTTTCCCTTTTTTTCGTCTTGTTTTCCTATTCTTCCCCTTACAATTTCCTTGTGTTAATTCACAAACCCTTTTTTTTTCATTTTTCTTCCTAACAACTTTTTTTCTACTTTTCTCCTCCAAGATTTCATTATTTCCTCTGCTTCTTTGATTTGTTATTTTTTTCCCTTTCATTTCTCATTTGCCCCCCCCCCCTCTCTCTCTCTCTCTCTCTCTCTCTCTCTCTCTCTCTCTCTCTCTCTCTCTCTGGCATGTGTTTACAATGTTTCCTGTCGTGTAATGTTACGAAGTGCTGATGATAACAAGTGCGTGTGTGTGTGTGTGTGTGTGTGTGTGTGTGTGTGTGTGTGTGTGTGTGTGTGTGTGTGTGTGTGTGTGTGTGTGTGTGAACGGATATGCGCTTCTATTCCTCCTTTTCCCGCACTCCATTTCATAACACGGAGATAAGGAAGCAGGAACAACACCTCACTGTCTCCCACTATCACCATCAAAACGAATCCTCCTACACTATTACTTACATTTTCTTTGATCACAGCATGCACGGGGACTAATGTATTTATGTATGTATGTATGTATGTATGTATGTATGTGAAAAGGGTTTGTCCACACGGAATCTCAAGTTGAACATATAAATATGGAAACACAGTAAAGGAATCACTGTAAAAATTATCCATCGTAACTTGGCAGGAAATAAACAGGAATCCATCTTTAAACAAAACTCAACTTATTTTTACTACAATATTCTAAAAGACCTTTGCGCCGCACCTCCACTACTTGCTATAGGCTCTAGTTGAAGTGACACGGGTGCTTAGGGGCGCTTTTACGGTTCTAGTGACAAGTTAACGAGATTTCTGCATTATTAACAGGAGAAACACTCTTGAGGTTCTGGCTATTCATCTTTGTGGCCTTTGAAAATAGTGGTGATGGGAGAGCAGTGTTTCAGAATAATGGTCCGAGTTGTGAAGGGAAGTCCTCTCAGTCCCGGAACGTTAGGAAGAATAAAATGGTTCCGTTATTGTGCGTCTACGCTTTAATGTATGTATGTATGTATGTCAGGAAACGGGTAAATATTCGAGCTAAAGGTTATATAATACACAAAATCATAATGAAAAAGAGATTGATAAAAATTAGATTACATAAGTATGCTAACTGCTCTTCTGATCTTGCTAACTGCGTGCCTCCCCTCCTTCCACAGCCTCGCTGCACAAGACTTTCTTCTTTCTCTCACCCCTATTCTGTCCACCTCTCTAACGCAAGAGTTAACCAGTATTCTCAATCATTCATCCCTTTCTCTGGTACACTCTGGAACTCCCTGCCTGCTTCTGTATTTCCACCTTCCTATGACTTGAATTACTTCAAGAGGGAGGTTTCAAGACACTTATTCATCAATTTCTGACCACTGCTTTGACTCTTTTATGGGACTGGCATTTCAGTGGGCATATTTTTTTTATTGGATTTTTGTTGCCCTTGGCCAGTGTCCTTCCTACATAAAAAAAAAAAAATGCATGTAGTAATGTATGTACGTGTGAATGTGTGTATGAATGTATACTGTCATCAGGAAACACATTAAAACTCGTGGAAAGGGAGAAATACGAAAAAAAAAAAAAATGCTTATTGCTTCATTAGATAAATAAAATAAAATAGATAAATTAGATAGATAAAATAAAATAAAATAAAAGACGAAAGAATAAAAAAAAAAAAGCTATTCAGGTTTGGGAATGCCTTTTGTGTGTGTGTGTGTGTATGTGTGTTAATATGTATGTATGTATGTAGGTATGTATGGATGGATAGATGTCTTAAGTATGTACCCATCTATATATATACATACGAGGCAAAACAGGAAACAAAAAATACATGAGTGGAAAGCAGGAAGCCAGGAAACGTGAGGAAACAAAGCCGTGACAGGGAAAGACAGAGCACTGATACTGGCAGGGGCAGATCAGTGGCTTGGAGCATGGCAGGGTAACACGTGGAGGACAGGGGACACTCTGGGATGCTTGTAAATACTGGCAAGGAAAGATTGGGATTTGCCAGGGACAGAACTGAGTAAAGAGGGCATAGCAAGGTAAGGTAAAGAAATTGATAAATAAATAAATAAATAAATGATAATAATAATAATAATAATAAGTAATAATAATAACAAAGGAAATACTCGATGATAGACAACGAATAAATACCGACAGAGAGAGAGAGAGAGAGAGAGAGAGAGAGAGAGAGAGAGAGAGAGAGAGAGAGAGAGAGAGAGAGAGAGAGAGAGAGAGAGAGAGAGAGAGAGAGAGAGAGAGAGAGAGAAACACAATACAACACAAACGAGAACCAGGCAAACACGAGGCATTCATTAAGATAAAACAGTAAAAACAAGGAATTTTCGAAGATATGAACAACGACACAGATTCTCGTGATGGTTAGGTTACA
>NC_087188.1:7201234-7203734 GCF_035594125.1 Scylla paramamosain
TAAAGATCGGATGTGGCTTCAGAACAAGTCAAGATGTCTCAGAGTGACTGGTGATCAGGGAAAGGTGTATCAAGTGGCAGTCATATGGTTAAGGGTCGAACTGGTGGTGCATGTGTCCGCGAGGCAAGGAGTTAACCAGAAAGCCACGCTATACTGTGTTTGTCTCTATGAAAAGCATTATTTTCATCTATTCTTTATCTATTTTTTTCTTTCTTATTGATAAAAGTCTAATTTTCCTGCCTTACTTTAATTTTCTCCTCATACTTTTCTTCTATTAAAGGCTGACAAATATTCAGTTTTGTTTGATACGTGATCACGTATCATGAATTACTTTACAAGATTTCACAGTAATTTTCGCCTCGTGCTTCTCTCAGTTCATCTTCCGCACGCTCCCTTCCTCATCTTCTGTCAGTGTTTGTGACATTCCGCCTTCAATGATTCCTTTCTCATTCGTATTTGTAATAAACCATTTTCTATACACACCATTCCTATTTTCTGTTCGTCTTCCATTCTCTGTGCGTTCCTACTTCATTTTCTGTCCGTATTTATCCCATTCCACTTTATATAGGAGCCCTTCTTATTTTTCAGTCAGTACTTATAACATTCCATTTTCTAATCTTCTCTTCCCATCTTCCTCGTCGCTAAAAGATGTGTATGGCAAGTGAGTGATTACTTTTGGCTACCTAGTTATCTATTTATTTATTTATTTATTTACTTTTTTTCATGTAGGAGAGGCACCGGCCAAGGGCAACAAAATTAAAGGAACAGAGAAAAAAAAAGCTCCCGTTGAGGTGCCAGTCCCCAAACACAGTAATAGTAGTAGTAGTAGTAGTAGTAATAGGTTGGATGACAAAAATATCAACTATTATTACTACCCTTAATAACTAATAAACTAAATAGATAAAAACAAAAATCAAAACAAAACAAAAAACAAATCTTAAAAAAAAAAACATACCCGCTCCTGTGCAATAAAATAGTAATCCCTTTAAACACCAAAAATCAAACATCATCACTCCAATAAAAACAAAAAAAAAAATAAATAAATAAATAAATAAATAAATAAAAAATCATTTGATCCGCCATTTTCCGTCACCTCTTCTCTGCGTCCTCCCTCCTGTCGCACGCCGCGCCCCGGATCGAGTGGTGGAGTGGTGGATAAATCGCCATTAACCGGCAGCTCACCTCACCCTTTCATTGTGCGGTTTATATAAAAGAAGGGGCGTCGGCAGCTTGATAAAAAAGGACTTGTGGCGTGGTGTGGTTGAAGGCACGCGCTCACCTCCCTCTCCCGCTCTCTCCCTCTCCCGGCCTCTCGATTCTCCCTCTTTCTGCTTCCCTCCATCGGTCCTCCTCCTCCTCCTCCTCCTCCTCCTCCTCCCTCCCTCCCAGTCCCCTCAGTGTCCAGTCCGCCTTCCTTCATTTCTGCTTCCTTCCTACTGCTAAACTTCTGTAATCTCTCTCTCTCTCTCTCTCTCTCTCTCTCTCTCTCTCTCTCTCTCTCTCTCTCTCTCTCTCTCTCTCCCCTAACACAGAACACCTAACACCTTTCATCTCTTCTCCGGTCATAATTTTACCGTTCTTCATCGTCTCTTTACAGCGTTTAGATCAGAGAGAGAGAGAGAGAGAGAGAGAGAGAGAGAGAGAGAGAGAGAGAGAGAGAGAGAGAGAGAGAGGCTTGGTGAAATTTTTAAGGGCACGTATACAGTACTCGTAGATAAAGCGAACATGTCATAATACTAAACTAGAACAATGATTCAAGTTTAAAAGGAAGGTCTGAAACAGGAACAAATATATTATTAAAGTTTAAATACGTGGATAGAAAGACTGATAACGGGAAGCTGTCATTATAATATGCTAAACCTAAAGAAAAAGAAAAATCAAGGTTAAAAAGAGGGGCAGTTTAAATACAAGGACAGACATAATACAGAAAAAAAAACTCATATTACGCTACAATGAAACAAAAGAATAAAAAATAACAACGAAGGTTAAAAACAGGAACAAAAACGGTTTAATTGATATATAGATGAAAAATACCCCGGAATTACAAATAAAGAAAGATTTCGTACGAACACCCAAGACAAGAAAAGGTTAATGAAGACATAAATATCAGATCTCCCTTCGCATCAAAGCCTCGTACACAACTCCCTCACCAGTGACCACCCCCTCTCCCTAACCGCTTCTCTCTCTATCCCTCTCTCTTTCCATACCCTCCCTCTGCAGCCTCCCCTTCACCGCGTCCCTCCCTTCCCCCTCACACGACCCCGCCCATCATCGTAACGACCCCTGGAATAAAAAGGAGGAAGGAAAGAAGTATGTTCCCGCGGTGAGACTGGTTCATGTTTGCCCAATGTAAAGAGCGCGGCGCGAGGCTGTACACAGATTAAGACCTCGGCGTGTGTCTGTCACCATACAGCGCTACCAGACGAGTGTTGGAGTGTTTGCATGGGTGCTTAGCTGGTTAAGTGACTCCTGCCTCCACTTTGTCACCTTAAACACGAGA
>NC_087188.1:7211234-7223734 GCF_035594125.1 Scylla paramamosain
AGAACACAAGGAAAACCACCTCCACTGTCAGGATCATCAGGAATACCCTGTGGAGTCTGTACCCAGATACCGATATAATGACGTGTCACACTCTAAGGATCCGATAAAGATAAACTTTCTAGTATCACATACAATTATAATAATACGGTGAATATTCAGCACATAGGAGGCATCGCATTAACGATGACAGATGTGCCTAACTTGATATTACCTACAAACAATACATATATGCTACTACTGTATATAAGGGATCTACACATACACACACTCACACATACACATACACACTTCCCATTATAAGCATTATCTGATGGCCACTCAACACCTACACAAGCTACAACACACTTCAGTACACTTCCTCTGGTTCTAGCAACATTAGGCATCTTAGTAAATAAGGTGTAACATACAGCTCCACTCCCTCATGTCTTTTTTTACTTTGATTCTATTTTGCCTTACTTCTTGTCTTTATTCGGGGCCTGCCATGTGTGGGCCTACTGGCCTCCTGCAGCTTCCCTTATCTATTGATCTATTATTTTTCTTGTCAACTGCTGATGTCAATTAATATGAGCTCATATCAACCCATGGCTGAAGAACATCCTTCAGTGAAGTTTATTACATCACAAAGTAATGTTGGCCTCAAAAAACTTGGTTGATTACTGTGAATCTAAAAGCACCAAATTATTTAAGTTGAAATTGCCAACAGCCAAAAGGTGAAATATAGCTTGTAATCTATTTGAAAAGGATATTCTTTCCTATTTGAAAAAAGATGTCAAATATAGATATATGCAAGACATGTGAAATTAACAAATTGTAATTAAAACTAGGAAACACTTCCTCATTAACCATATCCCCTCATACTCATATCCATGGTTATTATACTGGATGGAATAGTAATTTTAGTCAGCTGAACATAACTCAAACCAGCTGTATTGAACTTAAATACCACATGGCTAGAAAAGAAATATCAATATCTCCTTCTCCATAATCCCCTACACTTCAATATTGCATGTCATGGAAAAAAAAACCTCAGTAATATATTTCCTTCTCCTACAAGCCATAAACTCCCAGCCCAGTGTTATGTTTAATGGGCTGCCTTGCAATAAATGTGGAAAAGAAACCTTAACTTTTCCCTGTGTGATCCATGACTCCTGACCCAGTGTCATGCTTGCTGTGTTGCTTCACACTCTCAGCACATGCCAGACACTCAACACATAACCTATTGCACCAAAGGATCATTTGTGCTATCAATACACCCACCACTTTTTCTAAACACTGAACACACCACACATTCACAGGCACTCCTTGTTTGTGAAATAAACCCAGCAAGTGGAATGAAAGTGATGTGAAGTCATCAAATTAGATGTGTCCTCTAAGTCACTCAAGAACAACAGCTGTCAGATGCAACCTGAAGAAAAACAGACATCCATTCAAAAAAATAAAAAATAAAAAATAAAAAAAAATAAATAAAAAAATATAAAAAATCAATGGCAGGAATCTTAGCTTGCTGTTTACTGGCTTTTAGTAAAGAGCATTTTGTATACACGGCAAGAAGTGGCTTTCAAGAGTACTGCAGATGACTTCTAATAACCAAATGGAATTAAACTCTTTTAGTGTATAAATTCATGGGAGATCCTTTCAAGGCATTTCTCACTGCCATGCACACCCTTGTCATCCAGATACTCCAGTCAGTGTTTTCAAAACAAAATTCCATTGGTAAACAATGTTGAAACTAAAAAAAACATGTCATTCTATATACAAAGAATGCTGAATGTTCAGATGAGATAATCCATAATACTCACACATACCTGGGGTATTCACATCCAGGCTGGTCCAATGTCCCCTACACACAGAATGCTCCTCAAATTTTATGGAAACATTAATACCAGGTTTTCTTCAATAAGAGTTTGTGTGTTAAAACCTCAGCAGGAGTAGAAGAGCATCAGTTTAGGAATACACTCTGTGATGACACGCAGTGAAGGCAATCAATTATCTGAGTCTCCTTACCCAGCTTGACTCAAGTGCCTTATACAGTCTGATCTGATAGCCTTCTTGATAAATCTACAATACCTTTATCAATTCAACATAAAAGTGTAACAGTATGCTTGACAATAATACTTGACAATGTTTAAAACAGTTCTACATTCAACTAAGTACAAAATGCAGTTTTATAATTTGGTTATCATTGACAGCATTGATGGCAATGAAATTCTGTAATACAATAATACAAACATGGCAGTATATCTGATGGAGGATGAAATATAAGCAATAATATCTAAAACAAATACATCTTTTACAGCTCCTATACCTCAGACCCTCTATGGAAGCTTTTGCCTAATTTCATGATGCATTACAGAATGTGGTGCTTCAGTGCCATGACATACTAAAGTATCCACAAAATATTACCATCAATCTTTATATGATGCCTCAAATAAAGATGCATCAATACAGCACAAGCCCTGTAAGTATAACAATTAGGAGAAACAAGGCAGAATCAGTGACAAAAGTCTGCCATCAATGTCAACATCAATATAACATCACCTGGGTTAAGTCCATGAATAAGGAATACAACAGCATTCAAAATGATATGTTCTATCACACAAAAGACAGGTCCAGAGATACCCAGAAATACTGAAAAAAAAAAAAAAGAAAGAAAACTTGCTGTGATAAAGAATCTGTAAAAATTTTACAAAGAGTTGATTATGAAAAATGTTTCACTGGAAAAGAAATAAAACAGTTGTGGAAAGTGTAACAAGGAAACTGTGAGGGGAACTGTAATTAATCTTGAGTTGCAGTAACACAAGGAGGGCTGCATATTGTAAGTACACACAATGTAAGCACTTCCCTGGACACCTGGACACGGCACAGCACGGCACGGCACGGAGAACACATCCACACCACTCACCTTGACATGACTGGACAGAAATGTAAATGTGGATGGATAGTGAAGCATCAATCCACAATACTAAGAGCAATTTATACAACTGCAAGACCCTCTCCTCCTCCAGCAGCAGAGAAAACTCTGCTTTGAAACAACAGTGAGTGAAATAAGTAAACCTAGAGTAAACACAGTGGTAATAATAAAGGTAACGAAAATAAACTGGTCAGCTTTAAAATTCTGCTTTGAGACAACACACAAAGTAAAAAAAAAATACAAATGAATAAAAACAATGATCAACAATAATGACAAGTAAATGATGCCAACCTCTTTTAAAATTTTGCTTAGAATGACATAATGAGTTAGAATATAAAGATGGTAGGACAAGAAAATATAAATATAAATAACAAACCAACAATAATAATAATGATGATAATAATAATAATAATAATGAAAAGCAAGTTATCCCAATGTCTTTCAGCTGGTACCTTGTAAAACATCTCTGCACTTCAAATATTGACTGTAAAATAAATGAACTGGCAAGTGAAACAAGTGTAACAAAGATATGCTCAATGCCACAGCAACACACAACTCACAGCTGCCCCTCCGCATCAGTGAGGCCGGGCACCGACAGGTATGTAGTTCCCCTTCGGCTTGTAGAACATCTGGCCGTGGGTGATGCGCCGCCACAGCTCTCGCTTCAGCAGCTGCTTCTCCTTCTCCAGCTTGATCAGGATGGAGCCGTTCTCTGTCGCTCTCCTGGACAAGTACGGCAACACCTCGTTCACCGGGCCGTAGGGGACGTATTTGTACACCGAGTAGCCAGCTTGTCCTGTAAACACAAGTACTTGTGAGTTGTGGAAATGTATTTGTGCATATGCTATGCAGGAACAATGCCATCATTTGCTCATGCTTCAAAATGCCAGAGGAATTTTTCAACTTCATATGAATTGCACAAGCTGGTAGAGTTTGATATCACCATACTCAAAGCCAGTACATATACTCAGTAAGTGCCTATTACAAAACAGTATGGTGTGCGATGGAATTATAATGGTCAAGCAATCATTATAGCCACATGGGGGGTGTCAGCCTGGCACACAGGCAGACAGATGTCAGGCAAGTTGTTGCATGAATGTTCAAAATGTTATAATCCCATTCCACAGGTTTATGTAGCGATGTTGTTGATTTATAAACTGATAGATGGGTTGAGAATTCAGCAGCCGAGGATGGTGAATGAATGGAGGCTCGGCCCAAGTCGTGCCACTGGGCCTCCTATGACAGCCATTCATTTATCTCTTTCCTTTCTGAGCTCTGGATCTGCCCAGCCTAAAATTGTTACAGGAAATGGTGTTAGGGTGAGATGAGGTGATGCTCATGAGGATGGTGAAAGAATCATCTCTGGCACTCTTTTTAAAAAAGCTAAGTTACTTCTTTGCACAAAACATCATGCAAAAATTCTGTAAGGAAATTCATGTACATTCTCTGATAAAATACAGAGTTTGCAAAATTTTCTCAGATAAGGAGGAGTACTCAAATAACTTTCTTCAAATTCTTTAACAGATCAAAGTGAAATGAGTCAAAGTTAGGCAACAAAAGAATACATCATGCCAGACAAGCTTGTAAGCAATTACAAATTATTGAAGAGAAATATCACAAAACTACATAACAAGCAACTTATCAGATTACAGAATAAGTTGAACCACAAGGACAATCTGAGTCACAACGTACCTAGCGGCAAGGAGATGTGGTCACACATTCCCAGCAGCTGTCCGAAGCAGATCACTCTGTCCTGTGGGTGGATGCCATAATCCTGCATCTTGTTGACAGTGTAGCCCACAGTGTCCTCATTGTGGGAGGCGATCATGATGGCAATCTATGGACAGGAAATGGAAAAGTCTGTACACATTTATCAGTCAAACAAGAGACACTTGCTGAGAAGAAAATCCTGCTTTGTGTTATCAACCATCATACAACCAGATTCCAGACATTTATATGCTTAATATAATGGACATGAAGGCTTCAGGGCAGCAGCTACTCACTTCAGGAAATGAAAGCTGGAAAATAGTATGAAGCAATTCTGGCCACAACAGGCCAAGAACATGTCATAGTTATATTGGCAATTATCACACATACTGTTGGTGAATTACACAAGAAGTGATAATCATGTAAATTTCTGTTGCCAAGTTGGTACTCCTTGTGCTTTCAGCCTCCTAAGACAATGCTGGATCCTATATTCTATATTCATGTCTCTTACACAGGTGCCTCATGCTTCATTAGACAATGTTTGATTCTATGTTCCAGTGTATGCATTTATGTATTTGTCTCTTATAGCTTAATTCTCATCAACTTTCATTATTCTAAAACATTTTCCATTACAGCAGCACAGCACACTACCTTCTGAGTGTCTCCAAAAGACTTGTTGAATTTGATGCGCCTGAGGCACTCCTCCAAGCAGTCGTGGTACATCTGGGTGGTGGCCTCGTAGCTCGGGTTGACGGGGTCTTCATAGCCAAGCTCATCTGCACGGGCTCGCTCCTGCAGGGGAATTTTGTAAGTCATAATTGTGGAGTCACAGTTGATGTGAACCATGAACAAGGTATGAAGGAAGTGAGCTGACAGTTAGTGATGGCTAATGCTCTTTTTTCTCATAAGCATTCACATCATGATTATAAATACATTATCAGAAGAAGCTGTGTGTGCCAAAGACATTCATAGTTTAGAGAAAATATCATATTGTAATATTAAATGAAGAAACAAAAGCTTGACTTCATTCTGTAAAAATGCAATTAGGCAAAAGTAAATCAGGAAAATTGATTGATTGATTGTAACTTGGTGACCACACACACACACACACACACACACACACACACACACACACACACACACACACACACACCATAGAAGTGTAGATATAAGGAATGTATTGTAAGAAGAAGTGGTCCAGACAAGATCCTTAAGTGAATTTGATACAAGGTTGGATATAAGTAGATATGGATACAGGACAGCATTACTATGGCTCTTTTTTCATATGTTACAACTTGGTACACATACACACCTGCTCCATGTAAGCTCCCCTGACAAGTTTGGCTCCAAAGAAGAACTTCTGCCGATATGACTGCTCAAGGTCAAGTGAGAGGTTGTTGAGTGTCTCCTTCAGGTAGCACTGGTAGGTATTGAAGACGATGGCTTTCTCCTGGTTGTACTTCTTCATCATCTCCAGGGTGAGGCGGGAGATGGCTGGCTGGAAGTACGTCTGCTCAGCGTCCACCATCACCCTCACATCCCGCTCCCTGGCATACTGTGAAGCGGAAGGCTTGTTAGCAGGAATACTGTAGTGTGTGGCTTTCAGACAGGAAGACAAGTGCATTTACTACTATTTGCTGGTCAGATACAGTTAAGATAATGACAAACACAGCCTGAGAGTACATGTATCCTTGTTTTATAACAGTACAAGGATACAGATAACAAATAAGACCTAAAAGAGCTTGATGAGATGTATAAATCAAGTTATGAAGGAAAATTAACATAGAAGAGAAAAGCATTTTGAAAACAGTAGAAGGACAACAAGAGATATAAAAATCACACACAAAAAAAAAAATAAATAAATAAAGTAAATAAATAAATAAATTAATTAAATAAATAAACCAACTAAAACCTTTAAGTTCACAAACAAGATTCAGAGTAAGACCACAAATGACACATAAATGGGTACTTCAGAATTTCTTACCGCACCCAAGGAGATCAGGCATAGCATGTGGCCAGCTGTGCTTATGCCCAAGCTCTTGGGGTGTGGTAAGACAGTTCACAAGACTATTCCTTTCCACCAGGAGCTGACGGAGCTAAGAGTGCCAATGATGCATGCATGAGTGTGTGTTGCTTTGTCTGTGTCACCCCATGAGGGATTGCTAGCATGGTATATGAATAGATAGATAAGAAAAAAGGAAAAAGGCAATACAGACCCTGAAGATGGTGTGCAGGCGACGCATCATATTCTTGAACATCTCCTCCTCCTCTGTGGTGAGTGCTGAGATGATTGGCTCCATCTGGCCGGTGTTGAGGTTGGGCACACGGAACAGATCACTCAGCAGGATGTTTGCATCGATGAGGCCAGACCAGGAGAACAGGTGGATCAGGCCCTTAGTGTCGTAAGTCATGTTATCCAGCCACTCACGAATTGCTGGGTTGTCTGTGTGAATGTTCTCTTCACGGAACCTCTTCTCAAAGACATCTGTGTTGATGTCCGAGAACATCATTGGTCCAGACTCCCCTGTCACCTGGGTGAAGTACTGCCGGGTGCGGTAGATCACTTCTGACAGCTGCATCTATTGGGGACAAGGATGTGCTGGAGTAAGTTTGTAATTAATAAACAAAATAATGAATGAAGAAGTAGAAGAGTAAGTACAAAGATTTCAGTGGATCATGAGAAGAATATATATACTGTCTTGGATAGTTTACTTTTAAACTAAAATTATAATGGTGCATATTTATGACAGATCATGACTAGAAAACTATGCAGATTGAAAAAAAAAGGATTACAAAAAAAAGTATTAGTAAGAAATCATGAGAAGAGGCAGCTGTGAGGAGGCTGAGAAGTATATGCACAAATGGCCTGGACAAAAGGAGTAAGGCGACAATCCACAAGGTGGCGAGCGGAGTGGAAAGAAGTGCACTGGGAATCAATGTGGTGAGAACAGTGGAACCTCAAGATGAAAGGAGGCTGAGTGAGGATGACCTGCATCCTTGGAACCTCTTGCTGTGAAGGAGACTCCCTGTGGTGGCAAAGTAGTGGGGGAGAGAGAGAGAGAGAGAGAGAGAGAGAGAGAGAGAGAGAGAGAGAGAGAGAGAGAGAGAGAGAGAGAGAGAGAGAGAGAGAGAGAGAGAGAGAGAGAGAGAGAGAGAGAGAGAGAGAGAGAGAGAGAGAGAGAGAGAGAGAGAGAGAGAGAGAGAGAGAGAGAGAGAGAGAGAGAGAGAGAGAGAGAGAGACAGCCAATCATAATGGCTTACAAGGAAAACCTAGGGCTGTTTGCAACCTGAAAGCAATTTAATCAGAAATAAAAGATGAGAGTAAAAATACCAACACTGTGGGAAACAAACAGCAAGTATACCAGTGTTATGAGTGCACCCTTCATGCTGCCACTAACAGCTAATGAACTCAGAGAAGGAGCTTTCATATTGTTGATTGTATGCACCTCAGCTTCACACTGTTGCCTGTGTATGAAAAAAAAAAAAAAAAAAAAAGGGGGAGAGAATGGGGGACACCATGTTCATGTTCTTTGTTGTATGGTTTGAGTTTCAGCCCTCTAAAAAGAAAGAAAGAAGGAAAGAAAGAAAGAAGGAAAGAAAGAAAAAAAATGTTTTAAATATATAACGATAAAATATAACATAAATAATAAAATACATAAGTAAATAAATCAATAAAATTAAATAAGAAGTAAAATAAAACAAATAAATCAATAAGTTAAATAAATAAATAAATGAATAAAGTAAATAAATAAATAATAATAAAATAACCAGTCTAACTAATCTTTTAAAGTTCTCTAGAGTCAGCACAATAACACTTGGGTCTATTTCAATCTTCTACCACTCCTTTTAAATCTAATCTTAGCAAGCTTGAGTCTTACTTCTTGTTCTATACAATTATTAAATATATGGATTTTGCCTACGTTAATTTTGTTTCTCATGATAAAAAGGCCTATGTATGGAAAAGAAAAAAAGTATAGAAAGTAGTTTCATAATCCTTATACGCATCTCAGTCCACAGCAATAAAAGAACAGTCTTATGTATGCAGTGAGTATATTCAGCACACTACATCTTACTCTTGAGGTGATAACAGCAATGTTGGTCTTTCAATATACAAGCCAATATACGAGACCACACCTTACTACACAACACTAAAAGGAGGTAATGCTATTCTGTTCCCTGTCTTCATAAAAAAGGAGACAAGTACTATTTTTCTTAAACTTGGGATATGAAATACTACACTCGTGTCTCGCCAAGTGCATCAAGGAAGGGGTCAGCAGGGACGACCAGGCTAAGCTGGGCAGCTTGTGGAAGCACACACACACACACACACACACACACACACACACACACTAAAGAGGAACATTCTACACATCCTTTCAATTATTCTTTACACCACAGCGGATCAAGTGACAGAAACCATTTTATTTTTACGGTACATCTGGACTCGGAGTGCTGATGAAAGTGTCTCAAGATATAAGAAAAAGCCGAGAATATTGCTACTCAAACTTTACTTTCAAAATTTTCGAAATAACACGCAATTCCAGACCTAGGAAACTGACTGAACAATCCTAACCAGTGCAGCGTTAACTAGAACATCGAGGAACAAGTTACGCAAAGTTTAAAGCAAGAAAGCCGTCAGAAATCGGTTTCATTCCAGCGGACGTGAGGCGCAACACAAAGGGGGCGGCAGCGGCGGCGGTGTGGGGGCGGCGAAAGGCTGCAGGAAAGACAGGGCAGCTTCAAGTCTGATGGCGACCAAGATTTAGGTCAGCCAAGGTGAGGAGCGCAGCTTTGTCCGCCCACACGCCGGCTGAAGAGGTCGAGGAGATAGGGAGAAGGAGGGATAAGGAGTGTTGAAAAACGTGACCAGTGCGCTTTCCTTCATTCACTCGGTGTTCTAGAGGTTACTACTACTACTACTACTACTACTGCTGCTGTTGGCTTAATGATTTTTGTCTGAAGAGTTGCCAGCAGCGTCTTATGCCAGGGAACAGTGGCGCAGCGGAGTACCTCGACGCCAAGAAGTCTTTACGAGCTGACGTGTGTTGTGACACAGATTAGACTCGTAGAGGAAAACGGTTATTTAATGAAGGATGTGTTAACCACTTCTTTGGATGTTGGCGCCACACACTTGTATAACTACTCATCAGTCATCACCGCATTATATTGGTGTAAAACTCCAACACGTACGATTGCTCAGAAGCTAATGGCAGTAAACTATAGGAATTAACGCCAAAATTGCTTGTTACTCTGTTAGAAATTACGACGCATTATGAATCTTTGCCCCGTAACATGTGCACCCACTGGCAGAGCCGAAGAAACTAAAATACTCAAACTTCATCACTGCACAATTACAGAGCACCACAGCTTTGAAATAACAGAGGAGAAATACCGCAATTCATATATACGACGACTGTTTATGACCCTTGAGCAATATTAGGTTAACCAAGATGCAGATTTCGCCCCCTATCACGCTCTGGCACCCGCTAAGATGCGCTAGCCTTAATTCAGCACTGTGGCTCAACTTCCCTCTAACCAGTGTGTGAGGCTTTCGTCCTGCAGGGGAATTATACAGGCTGAAGATGATGTCATATCCTTTATCGACAACCAACCTAAAGCCATCTGTGTGAGAACCAACGCGGTGCAAGGAAGACTACTCTATCTTTGACGGGGGTGCTACCTCATATTGCAGAGGAAAGGTAACCTGCCCAGGACACACCTCACCATACCACACCACACCTCACTTCCCTGCCCTGCGTCACTCACCACGGCCATTACTGCAGCGATAAGAGCCTGTGTCGTGACTCATAAAGCCAGTGAATGCGGCGCTAGGCTAGACGGCGGGGCAGGGAGCAGGAGGGATGAAGGGAGGGAGGGAGGGAGGGAGGGAGGTGAACAGTACCAGGAAATGCACGGCACGCAACGCTCAAACGACTTACAAATGACTGGTTATATACACGCCATTTGTAGCAACCCAAAGATATCCTCAGCAAGTGTATGGATTGATTACCAGTCCTATATTAAGCCTTCCTCTCTCACGACCTTTCTTAAGCCATGACGGGGTGTTATGAATCTTTAAATAAACGATATGGTATTGAGCTGAGCTATATAAGTACATCCATACACTGCTTGAGTCAGCCCCCTTACCCAATATACTTACTAGCCGCCCACCAGTCAGGCCGCCCATAAGCTAGCTAACCTACTCCGCTCACCAGCCAGCCACCCACCCAACCACCCACACTAGCTTGCCACATTCACCCACCAGCCAGTCTCGCCAGCCCAGCTTTTCCGCCCACCATCTAGCTTGCCAGGCGGTCCCGTGGCTCTCCCTTTCGATGTTTGGCTCGTGTCCAGACTATTACGTGCGTGACCCAAAGAATGCTGGGGGGCGATAGAGGCGCGCCGCTCCTCTCCCCTCCCCTCGCCTCGCCTCGCCAGTGTGAGCCAGAAATGTCTACCCGATCTACGTCACACACACACACACACACACACACGTTCATTTACCCTCTGGGAGATCTGAAGACGCCCCACTAGCTTCAAATAAAGGCTTTGGGTACGACGCTAAATTACTGCAGGAGTGAATCACAAGTACTCGGTAAAAATAAGTGATCGGCCACGTGGGTGTGGAACATTTATCTCGAACATGAAGATGTAATAATTCAATCGCCAAAGTATTAAAAGTATGATCCATTTTCGAATTTCACCTGAAAGATGGAGTGTGCTTAGTGCAGCTTGAAACAGATAACACGCAAGGCTAATTTCACGGACAAGGTCGGGATAGATTAAAGGAGCAGTTGCTGGCATGCTGAAAATAATAGAGCGAGAATTCAACCTCCTCTAATGGTGCTGATGGAAATGACACGAAATCGAATTATTCCTCATTGACAAATTGCAAATTCATGAAAAGATCCGTGTGATACTTTTTTTGCCTTAAGATCAAAGAGAAACTAAGAGCAACTTTAGAAAACAAAAGAATAAAAAGTGCACGGACAGGACAGATCGAAAGAGCAGGTGCTGGAGCGACTCTCCTAATAATGTTGATAATAAAAATAAAAAATAAAGAAAAAGTAGAAACTAGAAGCAACAAAAAGTATAACAAGCGGCCATCAAGATGAAAATTAAGGCTGCGAAAGCTGAAAAAAAAAAAAAAAACGAATACCAAGAAAGTAAAACGCCAAAAGAACAAGATAAGCGGAAATCTGACATTTGAACGAATAAGAACACACACCAGGAGAGAGAGAGAGAGAGAGAGAGAGAGAGAGAGAGAGAGAGAGAGAGAGAGAGAGAGAGAGAGAGAGAGCTACTCACCAACACCTGTGGACGGCCCAGAGCGGTCATCTTGATGGCAGCGAAGCCCGTGCCTTTGGTAGCATCTGTTGGGAACACCAGAGGTTATTACTACACTGTCTTCCTTCCCTTCCTCCTCCTCCTTCTTCCACCATGCTGTCCTTCTCTAAGGGTGGTAATGATAGGACAGTCAAGTCAAGCAGTCTAATAAGAATCTGGAAGTCTGTTTCTACCTGTATCCTTCTGTAATCTGTAATTCTCCTCTCCTTAGTTATTGTCTTTTATTCTCCTTCTCTTCCTCTTTAGTATCTTCCTTTTGTTATTCTTCCTTTTCACTTATTCCTCCTCTTCCTGGTCATTATCTTTTATTTTCTCCTACTCAGCATCTCCCTTTTGTTTGTCTTCCTCTTCACTTACTTTGATGTCTCACTTCCCGTCATTAACTTCCAATATTAATCTGTCATTTTCCTTCCTTACGTCACCACTGCCTCCTCCTCGGTATCTAAAGTATTTCCTCCTACTCCTCTTCCTCTTCGCTAGCTTTTTCCTTCTTCTCTCCATTTTCCTCGTTAACCTCTTTTCTCGTTCTCTACCT
>NC_087188.1:7228734-7231234 GCF_035594125.1 Scylla paramamosain
TACACATAGCACATAAGCAGTGGGAAAAGAGACAGCTGCTATACGATACTTTTTCCCTCAGTCATCGAACTCCAGACGAAGAATACGGGCAAAAGAACCTATGATGATTGCTTCCCGATGCTTCTCCTTCCTTCCTTCTTTCCTTTCCCCAGCAGCCACGTAAAGGAAGAAAGGAAATTAAGGGAAGGAAGGAGAAAAAAATATTGCACTATTACTCTCGCGAAGAAGGCGGAATGGAAGTAATGGAAGGGAAAGGAGGAAGGGGAGGAGAGGGAGGGAAATAACTGGTGTAGAACGGAGGGAGAAAGAGAAAGGTCATGTGTCTGAAGGTCAAATAATAAAGGTCAGGTTAGAAAAACTGAGTTCCTAAATAATAATAATGATAATGATAATAATAATAAAAAAAATAATAATAATAACAACAATAATGATAACAGTAATGTAAACAGCCATGACAAAAATAAAATAATAATAACTCAAACGAACTCTTTAAAGGACGACGAGAACAACAACAACAACAACAACAACAACAACAACAACAACAATTGCAGTCCAGCATGTCACGCTCATTAGCAAACTAGTAACAATTAAGCTTTATCAAGACTATTACAGTACATTCACTATATTCTGAGCCAAGCAGCAAATAAACTAGAGAGAGAGAGAGAGAGAGAGAGAGAGAGAGAGAGAGAGAGAGAGAGAGAGAGAGAGAGAGACTTACCACAGATCCTCCTCCATTGCAGAGAACGGCAGGCAAGACCAAAACAGAGCAATGCATTCGTTATTATGGCAACTTAACATTTCCCGCCAGCACCTCAACGCAACCATACAGGGACAGCGTGGAAAACTTAAGGAAACGGAACCAAGCCAACGGACAGTAACAAGAGAGAGAGAGAGAGAGAGAGAGAGAGAGAGAGAGAGAGAGAGAGAGAGAGAGAGAGAGAGAGAGGAGGGGAATGCAAAATAAAGCTATTAAAAAGTATAAAAAAGAGTGCAGAACGAAGCCAAAGGAAAACTGAGAGAAAAGGGTTATGAATTAAATAAAGAGAAAACTTAAAACCATAATGGGAAAAAATGTCACAGGAAATTGAAAGAATCAAGAAAATAGAATGTCACAGGAATGGCGAGAGAGAGAGAGAGAGAGAGAGAGAGAGAGAGAGAGAGAGAGAGAGAGAGAGAGAGAGAGAGAGAGAGAGAGAGAGAGAGAGAGAGGAATAGTAGCAGAGGATACAAAAAAAAGAGGAAAAAAACGAAAAAAAAAGAACGAGTGAATGTAAGATATAACAAGTAAGAAGGTCGGATAAATTAAACTATACAGATGCATAAATAATAAAAGTAAATAAAACAAATATTTAGATAAAATATGAAGTTTGAGCAAGAAAATAATAAAAAAGAAGAAATACTATTTTGAATCCGTAGCATGAAAAAAAAAACAAACAAAAAAAAATAATAATAATAAACAAATAAATAAATAAAATAATAATAATAAAAAATAATCGTTTATAATGTTCACTGCTACCCAACGAAACGAAAGGAAACAATGATGAAGTAAAATAATCGTTACTGTACCCAAAGCATTCCTTACTTCTTTACATTCTATTCCAAGATGTACCGAAGTACTTACAGATGCGTACATACTTTCATATCTACAACTATGACGGCTAGATGTGTACCTTCTCTTCTATACTCTACAAGGTACTCATTTAGTGAAGGAGGAAGAAGTGTGTCCTTCGCTTGTGTCTTATGGAATCTAACGTAAACATATTTTTCCGCGGGCAAGACGATGGCGAAATGCAAGGGTGAAGACGCAACCTTGAGAATAGCTGTGGTAAGTTAATCTGCCTGTGGTTAAATTAGCTGACAGGACCACGGACACAAAAGGAAAGAGAGCAGTTCCATTATGAAGCATCAGGGATGAACCATTCTGTTGACGGGCACTGCAACAGACTGTGCTTGGTAGGCTGCGCAACTGTCCCCCGCGCAGCTTGGGCAGCGGCTCAAATATGACATTACTATATTCTTAACTGCTTCGGAACGTGATTGTGAATGTAACTGCAGGCTTGTCACCGCATAGTCTCGGCTTCACCCCCTTCCACCTTGGATTAATATCTATTACTATTGTTACTTTTACGATCACAACTGACAACATACACATGCATTACACCACTTCGGGTAGCTGCAAAGCGTTCATACTGAATACCTACGTTGGAAGGGGCTTATAACGTGAGCCTACGCTTTGGTGAAGTCTGAAAGAAAGCGAGAGTTACTGTGTGTGTGTGTGTGTGTGTGTGTGTGTGTGTGTGTGTGTGTGTGTGTGTGTGTGTGTGTGTGTGTGTTGCAAGAAAAGTATATCACACAAGTGACAACTACTACAGGGAGACAAACAGCAGCATTAGTAGTAGTATATAGTGATAATAGTAGTAGTAGTAGTAGTAGTAGTAGTAGTAGTAGTAGTAGTAGTAGTAGTAGTAGTAGTAGTAATGATGATAATAATAACAACAAT
>NC_087188.1:7233734-7236234 GCF_035594125.1 Scylla paramamosain
GTAATGAGGTCACAGAGTACGTTAATCTTTCCATACTGTACAACATCTTTTATCCTCTGAAACTGAGAGAGAAAGGATACCGTAGTAATTCTTTAACTGGTTTTAACTGGAGAGAGTACAAGAAGAGCGGAAATAAGCGGGAGAGAGGAAGGGAGGGTTGGGAGGGGTAAAAAAAAGGGGCATGTAGGGAGAGAAGGGAGGGAGTTTATAGCTGGGAGATCTGCTGCTACATCACTACCAAACGTATGATTCACTCCTTACATTTCCCCTCGAATATCATTGCTTTGCGCTTCCCCTCACCCCGCCTTTCACTGTCGGGATGTTCCTGATGGCATCTCAAGTAAGTTGTGTATATGTTCATGGAGGAAAGGAAAGATGATGAAGAATCTTATAAATGTCGCCTGTTCTGTTCCCTCAGCAATTCTGCAACTCTCTCTCTCTCTCTCTCTCTCTCTCTCTCTCTCTCTCTCTCTCTCTCTCTCTCTCTCTCTCTCTCTCTCTCTACGGTGATGGACATACATACTCAAATATCTCTGTACAAATCCACGTTCTGTGCTGTACAATCTCTTTCCATCCCTCGAACTCCCAAGCCCTGACAGACAGCCGACCACCTCTCTCTCTCTCTCTCTCTCTCTCTCTCTCTCTCTCTCTCTCTGTAAACCGGTGCGAGCTGGTTTACAGTGGTATTCCGTCGGTGCTGAGCTAAGCAAGAGGAGGCAGCGTAGAGTAAGAGAGATTTGAAAATGACAGACGAAAACTGCTAACCAAATCAATCCTTCCTCTACTAGCATTTATTTTGAGTCATTTATCAATTTTTTACTGTACCTAGTTATTTTCTAACATTTTCCTTCACAATGTAGTTAATTTTTGATACTGCAGCTATTTCAGTCTACTTAAATCAATCTACTTATGTTGTTATTTCAAAATTCATTCTTGACTTCAGGCGCGAGGCGAGAAATGAATGATCGATTTGTATTGACAATACTTCACGCTTCTGAGAGCTAATCGTGAATAATCAAGCTACAGAACGGTAAAGGGATTAAATTTAATATAAGGAAGTGTAGAAAGAGGTAAAATACGTAGGACTAATACTCGTGTGTGAGAGTATTGTGTAAGCTAGTATAGGTCGGGGAAGATTAAATATTTGTCATCTGCATAACAGACGTGAAAGAAAAAGCAACATTCTCTCTCTCTCTCTCTCTCTCTCTCTCTCTCTCTCTCTCTCTCTCTCTCTCTCTCTCTCTCTCTCTCTCTCTCTCTCTGCATCACTTTGCTGCCTTGTTGATGAGTTGGCAAGTTAAAGACATTTTTATGCACGAATCTCATTCCCTAAGCGCTCTCTCTCTCTCTCTCTCTCTCTCTCTCTCTCTCTCTCTCTCTCTCTCTCTCTCTCTCTCTCTCTCTCTCTCTCTGAAACAGCGCTGGAAGATTGGGCAAAAAATTTATATATATAAAAATAAGACAATTAAATCAGTGATAGAATTGTTCCCATGGCTACATGAAAACAGAAGGGAGGAAGGAGAGGGCGAGGAAGCAGAGGGCAGGGAAGGGAGGGGGAGGCAATATTAATATTAAACTGCATGTCACGCGAAAGGCTCAAAGGAAGAATGAAGCATACAGAGTACCCAAACTGCATGCTGCTTTTAGTTTATGATCATGCGAATCAGAAGGGAGAGACGAAATATATGGATTTTCAGTCTTTCGTGATGGATTTAATTTGTTCATTTTTTAATACAAGACCTTGAGAACTGTTCTGCTGCTGCTGCTACTGCTGCTGCTGCTGCTGCTGCTGTTGCTGGTGCTACTGCTGCTGATGCTACTGCTGCTGCTACTACTAAAAATATAATACTAATACTAACAAAAATACAGTATAATAACACAACAGAAACAAACAAACAAACAAACTAGGTACATAACAAATAAACAGTATTACCAACGGAAATAAAAAAGAAACTAACGCAACTGGCTACGCTATTTTCACTGTTATACATAATTACTGTCTACATAACATTGATCAGGTCACGTGGGGTCATGCAAGGTCAGAAAGGTCACCCAATAAGCCGTATTCGTGACAGTAGCCTCTCGTGTTGGTAATAGTGATGATAATAATAAGTCAAAACACTGCCTATCATCAACGTGGCTCCTTTCGTGCATTAACTCTCTCTCTCTCTCTCTCTCTCTCTCTCTCTCTCTCTCTCTCTCTCTCTCTGCAACATTTTTCTTCATAACACTTTCGTAGTTTCTTGATTTTTTTTTTCTTTCCTGCACTAACTTCCTTCTTTTACTTTCTTACTGCAGTTTATCCTTTCCTATCAGCTCCTTGAAATTCATCACCGACCTTCTCCTTGCAGTTACTCCCTATTATCTCTCCGCCATCATAATATTTTCTCGCCTTTCGCATTTACTTCCTTGTTATTCTTTCGTCTGCATGGGGAAGCAATCTCTCTCTCTCTCTCTCTCTCTCTCTCTCTCTGGACTCCGTTTGAAGTTTTTGGAGCAC
>NC_087188.1:7238734-7273734 GCF_035594125.1 Scylla paramamosain
AACATGCAAACACTAATAAATATACAAATACAGCTCAGTAACACATAGGAATAAAAATATCGCGGGGGTACAACAATAACAGCATGAAGTACGATACTTACAAGGCTTCCAAGACCAGGAAGTGAAAATGAAAGCATCCAGACAGACTGACAGGCTTACGACACTATTGCGATGAGGCGAACATAATGAATAAATGAACGACAGGAAAGAAGGGAGGAATCCATAACAAGAAAGGAGAAAGAACGAATACAAACAGGAAATGAGAAAGGAATACATAACAGGAAAAATTACTGGAGAAGGGAGAGAATAAAAATACGATAGATTGGGGTTTTTATGATTTAGAGAGAGAGAGAGAGAGAGAGAGAGAGAGAGAGAGAGAGAGAGAGAGAGAGAGAGAGAGAGAGAGAGAGAGGGAGAGAATTACAGTCTCAACACGAATAAGAGATACATAAAAGGAATCTTACATCAATAGCATGGAAGACAATACAAAAAAAAAAGACAAAATAAAGCTAAAATATGAATGTAGAAAAAAATAAACCTGAGAGAGAGAGAGAGAGAGAGAGAGAGAGAGAGAGAGAGAGAGAGAGAGAGAGAGAGAGAGAGAGAGAGAGAGAGAGAATAAGAAAGAGTTAAACAAAAGACACACACACACGCACACACACACGTCTCCTCCCTCCCACTCACACACAGCAACTCAACAAACAATGCAATAATACTCACTCCATCTCCCTCCTCTCCGCAGTTTCCGAGCTTATGTCTTCTTCAACAGAGTAGTCTAAGATGGATTTGACGCCGAAGGAATGAAGTCTCTCCAACGTGGGCTGAATTTTGATCTGGTCCTCCCCCGCGACGAAGTGCCCGTAGAAGGTGGCTTTCATGAGAGCAACGAACAATTTATTCCCGAGTATCGTCCTTCCAAGTTTCAGGAGCTGTTGAGGGGGGAGATAAAGTCAGGGGATTGTGTGTGGGGTTCTAAGTGGTGGTGCGTGTCGGTGGTGGTAGGTGTCTGGGGTGTTGTGTTGTGTTGTGTTGTGATGTGCTGTGTGTGTGTGTGGATGTATGTGGGTGTGTTTAATGAGTTTTTAAGTTTGTGGTGATGGTTTGATGAGTGAGAAAGAATGTAGTAGTAGTAGTAGTAGTAGTAGTAGTTTTGGCTGCTGTTGTCGTTGTTATGTCTTTTTTTTTTTTTTTACTGCTGCTGTTGTTGTTCTGCTGCTGCTGCTGTTGCTGCTGCTGTGCTGCTGTTACTGCTGCTGCTGCTGCTGCTGTAGTAAACTGAGGATGGAAGAGGAGGAGGAGGAAAAATAAAAAAGGAAAACAACTAGTAGCAGACCGTTTGGTCCCCTGCTATGGTGCTTGATGATGAAGAAAACATAAAGAGGAGGAAGAGGAGCAAGGACAAGGCTGAGGACGAGAAGGAAAAGGGCGAAGCTGAAATGCAATAGAAAACGACGAAGAATTAAAATCAAACAAAAAGAAAATAAAAAAATAAAAAAAGAAGCACCTAAGAAGAATCTGTCTGTGCCATTTATATTTGATCTGACTCACAAGGAAGAGTAGGCAATTATGCGCAAATGCCACTAATTATCGTACACAAGTGCAGACTGGGATAAAAAAAAATAAAAATAAAATTAATAAAAAGAAACATTACAAAAACTAATGCATCTGACTGAGGATCATAAAAGCGAAAGTAACTGAGAGAGAGAGAGAGAGAGAGAGAGAGAGAGAGAGAGAGAGAGAGAGAGAGAGAGAGAGAGAGAGAGAGAGAGAGAGAGAGAGATCCCCTATGTGTGTCAAGGTGAGGTACTGTCTCCCATACAAAAACAAAGAATAGAATGTGAGGCACACCAGTCGTAATAAAAATGACCATCGTGCAACTCTCTCTCTCTCTCTCTCTCTCTCTCTCTCTCTCTCTCTCTCTCTCTCTCTCTCTCTCTGTCTGTCTGTCTGTCAGGCGTCTCACATCCACACAGTCGCGATCAGAAATCAAATAGCTAACCTGCCACACTCACTCACAATATGACGTGCGTTTTCCTTCGCTTCCACATCCGTTCATCAAGAGTCCCTCACTTCCTAGGCTTTGTAATGGTGTCAGCAGATCACAGGACTTAAGATTGAGGGAAAACTTAATATAATGTTAGTGTGGCAGATTAAAGCCTACACCACCTCCATTAATACCAGAGGGGGTACACAAAAGCGATCGAATCCTACATGAAGGAAGGATATACAAGCGCGTCAAGCTCTCGAGTTAAAAAGAAGAAAAATAATCTTAATATGAATGTGGGTCTTTTTCTGTACATTATTAACTTTTACCACCTTCCATTTAATAATTCGAATTTAATAATAAATTCGAACACTTGAGGAGGAGGAGGAGGAGGAGGAGGAGGAGGAGGAGGAGGAGGAGGAGGAGGAGGAGGAGGAGGAGGAGGACAAAGGCAAGGACAAGGATGAGAATGAAAGACGGAAAGGCTGAAACACGCCAGAAAAAAAAAAAAAAACAATGAAAATCAAAACCAAAAAGGAAAAAAAAAATAAATAAATAAATAAATTGAATAGCACACACCAAGAATTTGTGATCATGAACTCGAGCTGACTCTTACGAAAATTAAAGTAATTACTGTACACAAGTGCAGAGACTTGGACCACGAAATAGCTAAACGATTAGTACATTTATCTTAATATGTATAATTGAAGCTACGAACCGATAAGTCTTCATAGGAGCACAATACTTCCTTGCATTCACATTTCTGTTACGCTGTATTTAGTTTTTTTGTCCACATAAACTTGAGCCCTCGAGACTTTTAATAATGAACTTCATGTCATATTTACCTACCTTTCCTTTCCAACATTTCATTTGATTAATGTATATTTTCTTCAGCAATACATCTTTATGGATTATTATGTTTTTCTATGTTTACATAACGTCCCATCTAGTCAGTTATTTTCTTCTATCATAAGTGTATACCAAATGAATACTGAGACACTTTTGCATTTATTCATACTTGTAGTTCTCTTTCTTTATTACAATTTTCATTTTTTCTTTCTATTTTTTTTTATATTTTTTTTACAGTGCAGTGTAATTCTCATACTTAAGAAGTACATGGTGATATTGATCAAAAATCCAATCTCATCATAAGGAATGCAAGCGACTGATTCCGAAAAACAAAAAAGAAATTAAATGCTGTTCGAGGTGCACGGTGTTCCCAAATGGCTAATTTCGTTATTTTTTTCTTTCTTTCTTCATGACAGCAAAGTTATTTATCTGTTTATTACATTTATGACAAAGTCGGCTCACAAAGCAAGTCTATAATTTTGTGCAAGAGAAGAAAGAATCATTCCTGTGAAGAGTCCATTAGGAACATTGACAAATGGGTGACGCCAGCACACACACACACACACACACACACACACACACACACACACACACACACACACACACACACACACACACACACACACACACATTCCTCGTCGGTGTAAGACTGCCAGACATTAAGAATCCTTGAGTCTGAAGTTAAACAAATAAAATAGACAAATAAATAAACAAAATAAAAATTAAGAGAACATGTGAATTTATAAAAATAAAAATATTGTTACTAATATCATCATTATTATTATTACAATTGTTATAATTATCATCATTATTATATATCCTTCTTACTCTATATCACCATTATCTTTATTGGTGTCTGGATCATATAACCCTTATCAACTGTGAGACTGTCTGCTTCAGCTTAATCAAGGGTTGTCAATGTTATATTACACACCCATGCAGAGAGAGAGAGAGAGAGAGAGAGAGAGAGAGAGAGAGAGAGAGAGAGAGAGAGAGAGAGAGAGAGAGAGAGAGAGAGAGAGAGAGAGAGAGAGAGAGAGAGAGAGAGAGAGAGAGAGAACTTATCTGTGCCATAATGTGCATTACTTTATATACAGTGTTCCCAGGGGATGTTGTAAGGGAATCATATACAAGTATCATATAAACCTACAAGGGGTGGGACTAAGAGGGAACAGTGACGCAGGGGACTGAATTACAACTGAAACAGTTGATGGAGTTGTGAGTGCCACCTTTTAAAACGAACAAAGTTTTTAGTCTTACAATATCTGAAAGAGAGACTTATCACGTCCTCACTGACCTATTTTCATTTCTTCCTATCTTGGGTGACGAAGACCAGGACAGAGCTTGTCACGTCAGTAGCAGAATCTGATTATTATGCAAGGTTTGTGATAAGATCTGGAGTGAAGCCGTAATTATAATCTTAGTAATATTGCTTTAGCCTGAGTTTTTCTACGATATTTCTGACTTCACAGCACTTTAGGGAGGAGCCTTCGTCTTTATTCTGCATCTTTTACCAGATTAGAATATAAGCGAAGCTTATAACAACCTCGTAAAGGCCAACACGTTTGCTGCTGTTTGTCCTTCTACTTTAATTTAAGACGGCTGGATACGCCTCGGTAATCTTTTAAAATGCAAGGTCAGGAGTGCACACGAGGCGGTGGGATGGTGCGTGGCGCGGATGGGAAATAGGCCTTCAACTTGTCATGAGTTATCTGTCACCTCTAACATTCATATCTCGCTAATCTCTTCGTTGCCTCACAGTGCATGTGGGTGTCACAAGGCAGGTGGGTGGTGGAAGGGGGGTGTTGCATCAAGACAGCCAGCACCTCAGCCGTCAATAATACCCCTCACAAGCCCCGAGAGTTTTGGAGTGACAAGGCATGAGGAACACGTGATGCGCCGGCTGCTATTTTTTCCCAGACAGCTGCTGGGAGTCTCCTCTGAATCCCACGCGCTACAGGGTGGGAAGTGGGAGACGGGGGAGGAGTGGGAGAGGTGCGTGGGCCACGTAAAGGAAAATGAGAAAAGGGTAGGTAGAAAACACAGATAAATGTTGGCAGGAGCGAGGCTAGTATGTAGGTCACAAGTGTTTTGCTCCAATAGCTAGCCTTCGCACTCATCACCTTGAGAGTACGTATTAATACCCTAGAACTAGATCATAGATACCCAAGGCTGTCGAGATACAGTCTTACTTGATCAAAAGTTAACACAGGAAGAACCTCAGGATACTGGCTACGTAACACTTTCACGTCCGCATGATGCGTGCCGAGTACAGATTACGTACTTGCACGAGACTATGGGGTGATGTTAGCTGGGTAAGTGAAATGTAGCATGACCTACCTTTCCTCAGTGTAAATGTATTGATTGATATGAGCATCAAACCATCAAGGACAGACAGACTACTTGGACGGCAAACTAAGTAAGGAAGGATGGTAATGTTAGGATTAACTTAAAAAAAAAAAAAATGCAAGAAAGCACATACTGACTACTGAGGATAACTGTTCTTGAAATATGACATGAACTGTCTGTCCTGTCTACAAAAATATAAAGGAAAGGAGAGATTTTCAAGGGCACACATAAAAAATTATTATATTACCTGATACAATTATATAGATATGAAGGCACAGTTCTCAAGGACAGACTGCTTACGATAACTGCACTTAGCTCTGACAGTTACTAACACGTAGATGAAAGATATAGGCATGAGAGCACAAAATGAGTGTTCAAAGGGAGACAGGAGAGGATAAATTGTGTCCTTGAGGAGCTAATGGGAAGTCTGTAACTCAGCTGACTGAAGCAGTAGTGCTGGATGGAATGTGAAGGCCAGGAATTAAAACACTTGCCAAGACTAAACGTGGGATGCATGTGTTGTGAAACGCACCAACGTTACGTGAGTCTAGAGGATGGAGTGGGTGGCATGATTAATCTTCTTTCATATATTAACCGATACTGTACCGTTTGCCATGACCATAATTCTTCAGTATAGGAAACCGTGATGTATAAACTTATTAGCAGAGCTTCACTGGTGGTAGTATATCAACTTACACAAGGATGGAAATAACGAATGCCATTGTTATTAAAGCGTCTTGGCTCTTCTGCCAGCAAAAAATTTGGCTTTGTTGCAAGTGCTGTCTTTGCCACGCTGAGTAGATGAGTGAGTGAAAGACTGTTCTCATCACCACCAGAATTAGCATCTGCGTGTGAGGCAAAGGCGCCAAGGGATGCGTTACAGGAAATCAGAGTGAAAATAATGAAAATGAAGGTACAGCATTACAGCAGTGAAAGTTTGGTGTTTTGGTGACACTCCGCCAGCCACCAGTCAGTCTTCTTACGTCATCTCCCGAGCGCTTTTTTCACCTCCTCCTTTGTTTTCCTAGAACAGTGCCGATGATTGGCGTCATGCAAGTCTTAACTAATTGCTTATTTTCATTGTACCTTATGCTGTCTTTCTTTACTTTGTTATAGCGCGGAAATTAATCTTTATAAGTATATCCTTGTATTTCTACTTTTTTTTTTTTTTTTTTTTTTTTTTTTTTTTGCAGCTGTCAATCTCCTCGCTTTTTTTTTCATTCCCAGCGCGCGATAGGCATTTTATTTGATTTACATTTATTTGTTTACTTTGTGTACTGCATTACTTAGCTCAAACTTTATATATCATGATGATGACACGACTTGCATAAAATAAGTTTAGAGTGGTTTCCCAAGCCAAAGACATGGCAACTGTCAAGGCCCAACAGCTGGGGGTATTAGCATCATTATTCCCTATTATCTTTTATAGTGCATATTACTATTGGATTTCAAAATGGGCTGACTGTTATGGTCCAATCCCTTAATTAATACCTATAATTGATAAATTGTGATTAAAAATGTAATTAAGAAATACAAAAGTCGTTAGTACGGTAATTATAATCATTTTCTCTGGGTACTTAGAAGGCAAAGTCACCTTATATATAACAGTTAACATGGCTACGATAAACATAGGTTTTCTGAAGCTGCAAGATCGACATTCAAGTAGAGATGGATGGTTCAACACTTGGGGCACTGCTCCATGCATAGCTTATGAGTTGCATTCATCTTGCATTTTATCACAGACAAGCAAATCCACCGCAGTTGTGACTCAGCAAACATGACTACTTTGGGTGCCGTACTATTTGAACAGTAAATTAGCGTCTGTAATGTATAGTGTGCCGCGGTGGACTTACTTAACAGTCTAAATCGATTACAATGCAGTGAAGTATTCAGTCAGCAGCGGTGGTGGCGAGGACGATGCCAACTTCTTATGTCACATTACAATTATTGATTGACGAACCCAAAACTAATCACCCTTACCTTTGAAACTTGCCTCACCAATCAACAACTTACCTGTCCTCATATTGCCAGCCCTAAACTTACTTATTACAAGTGACCAAAGCTTATCGGATCAGTTTGTTTAGTGGTAAAAATTTTGACAGGCTGATGTAGACACCATGACATGACACACACATGGAAGCAAAACAAGACGAATGACTGAACTAAACAAACCAATCCTTCGCTTTTTGGGATCATCCTGACTTGAGAATGCTAACACATGATACTCCATCTTACTAGGTGGTGGCCTGCTTTGACCTTCGAGATGTGTCCAGGTCAGGTCAGGCTAGGGGGGTCCGCAGGCGGGGTCATTGCCGCGGACTGACGGGGTTCGCGGTTAGTAATGTGACATGTTGAAGTTCGCCTCGTCTTCGTCGGCCGCCGCTATTGAGGTTGGCTAGGCTGGCCACGCACCTGCTCGTTGTTCTTCACCAAGTACTCCACGCCGCACAACTTAAACACCAGCAGGGCACGCAACACTTCGCCGGTCGTCTTGCTCTTGAACGCCGCCTCATGGTCACAGAAGGTCAAGTCCAGCGAGTCCCTTTTATTGTTATCGTGGGGCGAGGCATCGACGGTCGTGTTCTCCTCCACCAGGGCGGCTGCCGGGGTGGATTTCAGGCGAGTGCTTACAGCGAAGGCTGGTCTTCTGCTTAGCCCCCAACATAGCCGAGCGTACCTTTGAGCACTGACACACGTGGCGACCGAGCGAGGCAACAACCCTACCACCACGGGAGCCATCACTTAACTGAGGGCGGCAGAGCCGGCCGCCGGCGCTCACGTGTGGCGCGGCCTGGCGGGGCTCTACGTCACACCAGCGGCCGCCTCTCACTGGCTGCTTGGGGGGCGTGCCGGCCGCCGACGATCGCCGTTTCGAAACCTTTCCTGCAAAGAATACTCGCTCTTATCCGTCTCCGCCACAAGGTTTACAGCCGCGGCGCGCCCCCCGTGTCATAGTCTAGTATTGATCGTCACTGTGACGTAGAATCCGGAGAAATTACATCTTCCCTCCGACCCGCTGTTATACAATATTGTATAAAGAAACCTGAATAATAGAAATGCCACATAATGAACACATCAATACCATTATATATATATATATATATATATATATATATATATATATATATATATATATATATATATATATATATATATATATATATATATATATATATATTGTGTGTGTGTGTGTGTGTAAACAGCAAAAAACACATGAGAAAATCACCAAACTTATATAGTAATAAAGAAAATCGATAGAAAATCACATAATCATTAGGAACTTCATAAATTTCATTATGGTACACAGAAAAATTTAAGACGTGATTGTCGATATAGTACATAATATATCTTTCTGCTGGTTATAGGTAATAAGTAAAGCCAAAAGGAAACAACATGTTGAGGTCCCAGGTTTGTGCAACGCCCTTCCTTTCACTCACTTCATCTCCGTAAATCCCCGAGGCCGAGACTGACCTATTCAGAGGCGGAATCAGGCTGCCAGACCTTGCCGCGAGCCAAGCAAAGGAATGAGCCTCCAGGGGATGGCTTCGTGGTTCCTTGCCTCCTCCATCCCTTTCACTAGTGTCACAGGGTTCGTGGCGTCAATCTGACTCACTCACCCTATGACATATATGTAGGGGCGTGACGCACCACTGATACACCCATTGCCAGACCCTGGCGTGCGGTGTGCCAGTACTCGTGGTGCGCCATACACAGGGGTCTTGGCGTGCGGTGACCCACTTTCCCCACCGTCACCAACCACCGCTCGTAGCATGGCGGAGTACTATTACCAGACACGCTAATGATTAAGAGAAGTGGCAGTGCAAGTAATAGGAGGAACAGTGGCTCGCTGGCTGCCCATCTCACCACCCTGCTGGTGTGCGTGAAAGAAGACACCTCACTGCTATGGGACATTTTTTATTACAGTAAAAAAAAAAAAAATAAATAAATAAAATAAATAAATAAATAAATAAATAAATAAATAAATAATAATAATAATAATAATAATAATAATAATAATAATAATAATAATAATAAAAATAAAAATAAATAAATAAAAAAATAATAAAAAACGAACATCACAACGAAGACCATGACTTCTATATTAATCAAGACCAAGAATTAATGAGATTAAATTATGCGATAGTTTAGTCTAACACAATGATGTCGTCTGAAGACCTCCGCTGGGCTTGGTCTGGCTTGCTCTGTTGCTGCTGCGGCGGCGGCGGCGGCGGCGGCTTACTGAGGGGGGGCCTGACTGACATGTCTCGCTGAGGGTTGCTTAACAGTGGCCTCTGCTGGGGGGTTGCAGGGGTTTGCTGACGGGGAGCAGCGGCAGGGGTCTGCTGACGGGGAGCAGCGGCAGGGGTCTGCTGACGGGGAGCAGCGGCAGGCGTCTGTGGGGTGCTCTGACGTATGACATTTTTGGAATACTGATTCAGCAGTCCTGAGATATTGCCTCCTCCTTCTCTGCTGTTGTAGGCCAACTGCATCAGCTGTGATGGGCTGAGCTGTGTGACCTGAACAGGTTTGTTTGGCTGGGAGGTGGATGTGGGGATGGGGCGCCGTCCCTCCAAACCAATGACTGTGGCACTGACACTAGCAGAGGTGCCACCCACACCTGCCCTCCCACTTTTGTTCACTGGGGCAGAAAATGACCCAGCAAATGATGATGGTGAGGATGATGTGGTTGAAGGGGCAGTGGTCCTGGCAGGAGGCTGGGCAACCTTGGAATGGCTCTTGATCCTGGGTGCTGGGGTGATGGTCATGCCCTTGGGCAGGGAAGGTTTGGGACTTGTGGCTGAAGGAACAGGTTTTGGGGCACCACTGGGCCGTGTTGTAGTGGGTCCTGTACCAGTGGCAATTATTTCTGCTGCCACCTTCCTCATGGGGCTGGAGAGACCGTCCAGCGCTGAATCTGTGTTTTGCGTCTTGGCGGGTCTGGCCTGTGCCTGCAGCTGTGGCCGGGGACCTGAAGGTTTGTTTGGAGAGTCACGTGGGTGGATGATGGTGGTGCCAGCTGGGAGCTTGGGCACTGTGGAGGGGAGGTCCCTGGCACCACTGTCACTGGGTGTGGAAACAGGCTTTGGGGAAGTGGTGGGAGTCTTTATCACAGAGGGTGTGGGATCCACTTTGCTGGTTGTGGTGATGGTGGCAGCGGTGGTGGTGATGCTGGAAGGTCTGGTGGACACTGAAGGACGTGTGACCGTTATCACAGAGATCTCACCCCGACCTTGGAGAGCTGGCGGGCAGGATGACTTAATGGGGCTGACGGTGACTGACATGTTTGGCTTTAAGGGTTTATTAAGTGATGCATTGGTGGTCTTGGGAGAGTTGACCGTTGTAATGGAGATACCGTGAATCTGTGATCGTCCTGGCAGGGTGACAGGCTTAGGTTGGCTGAGAGGTGCCTGCTGTGCTACACTGATCTGTGGGACAGGGGTGGGCTGGGTGATTCTGCTTGCTGGCACATTTGAAACACTGGGTGCACTTGAGCTAGGAGATGGGGCGGAGGGTGAGGCCTTTGAGACAGATGGTGCTGCTGTTGGGGGAGGTAACTTATCCTTGGCCATGATCCCAACACTCTCCAGTGTGGCCCGGAAGTATTGGGTGACGCTTGGGATGCTCATGTACTTTGACAACTCAGTTTGGTAGTATTCCAACTCCTTCTGGTGCTTGAAGATGGCAGCACGATCGAGATTTTGGTTGTTTAGTACTGCTCGTGTATTGACCACATTCTCATACATCTTGTAGGCCTCCTGTATGGCTAGCATGTTAGGGTTGGTGTGGGAGGGGTACAGAGAGCCACGGCCTCGACCTCTGCCACGCCCCGTGCCTGGAGGTCTCCCTCTGCGGGATGGAAATGGTGTCCTATTTATATTCAATGGAGCCTCCGGCCCGGAGGACTGAGGGAGGCGATGCTGCACATGCTGGTTCCTGTTGCAGAAAGCGTCAGCTTCCCGAAGGAGGTTTGCCCTGCTGTCTGGTTCAATGCCTCTCAGACCAGCATAGGTTTCTGTTACCATCTTAGCCAAGTGAGGCTCAGACCCTGGCAGGTGTCTGCTGATCTGCTTGTAGGAGCGATACACGTCCAAGAGGAAAGCCATGCGGCGGTTATTGTGTGCTGGGGAGCTTCCCTTGAACAGGAACTTGTACTTGTCCTTCATTGCCTGAAGACCCACCTGTGTAGCATGTTCTGACAGCAGCTCACGCTCATTGTCTCTTAGGTACTTTTTATCCTTCTCTGGAGAGTTTTTCAAGGCAAGTGCAATCTGTAAAACTGCATAGAAGTCCTTCAGCTGGGGAAGGATGTCCAGTATGAGGGACACACAGCGGTACATGTGAGCGGCAAAACTCCCTGGCCGGTCCACCTCGTCATTTGGTATCCGCCACACCCCGTGGAAAAAGTTACAATTCTTGGGCTGCTGGATCCACACCTTACGTTCGTTGAACAGTCCGTTGACGGGCATGTACCCCACTCGCTGCCAGAAGTCACATCCCAGCATATAGTTCCTTGCTCGACTACTGTCCTTGTGGAACTTGGAAGTGTTGTTGTAGTATGCCAGGCGATACAGCGCCTTGTAGTTCTGTGGGAACCGCACAAGGCAAAGCTTGAGGGCATTGATACATCTCTGGATGATGGTGATGTGGTCATACTTCTCAATGACCTTCTCCTCTACCACCAGAATGTCATCATCACTCTCCCGCCTGTCCTTGTCCTTGCCACTTGCCTTGGGTCCTGCACTGCTGTCCTTGTCCTTGCCTTCACCCCTCTTCTCACCATCCTCTCTGGGCAGGTCACACATATTCACAGCATCACTAATAATATCATGAACAACCTCCTTTACAATGTTCTCCGTGTCCTCTGAATCATCTCCAGCAGGCTTTGCAGGGGAATTGTGGTCATTTTCTTCCCCTTGCTTCTTCTGTGTTGAGGACAGTCCACCACTCAACTCGCCCCAAATGTTGCTATTTGTTACACTACCAAGATCACTGGTGGCAATTCTACCAGTGTCAGAGGATGACTTTTTCTTCTCCTGGCACAACACAAAAGGACTGTTTGCCATTTCATCCAGAACCTTGGTAAAGATGTCCATCACCTCCTTCTCAACACTCTTCCCTTCCTTGACCTGAAGGTACTTCAGAATATATGCATGGATTCTATAGTACATCTCCAGTGCCTCAACTGAGTACTCTTGTGGACTGTTGTAATTGATCTTGGCTGGGTATTTTGCTTGTATCTGATGCAGGTGCTGGCTGGCCTTGATGTAATACTCTAAGATCACCTTGGGATCCTTGCCTTTCTTCTCTGCCACCTTCCCCAGCATGTAACAGTGAAGCCAGCGCTCATCTGGTAGGCAGTCATCATCCCAGCCTTCTTCCTGGATCTTGAGGGCCTGGGTGAAGCACTGCTCAGCCTGGCTCAGCATCTCCCCCTTCAGCTTCTCCAGCATTTCAAAGGTCTCAATGCTAATGTCAGGATTCAAGTCTTGCTTCAAGAGACGTGAGGCGTGAGAGTGAACCATATAGACCAGTCCACCAAACTCTACCCAAAGGTTTGTGTGATACTCATCTAGTTTGAGTGCCAGGCAGAAGCACCGGGTACCTCGCTGGGCCATTGCAAAAAACTCCTCCTCGTTCTCAATCACCTCACACGAGTTAAGCTGCGTCTCCATGATGGCCTTCATTGCCAGGCCAAGAGGTGCCCAGGAATCCAGGCGGTCAGGGTTCATCACCACATCCATCTTGTAGTACTTGATGGCATTGTTCCATTCCTTGTTTTTGAAGTAGTAGTCTCCTAGCAGGTAAAAGCAGTCACGCACCTCCTCTGTTGGGGGAGTGACGGCCGGGACACTGCAATCCTTCACCTCCCCGCTGATGAAGGCGTCCACCACACTCACTTTGTTCTCTGGCCGAGCATCATCAGGGAACAGAGCAACAATCCTGTTGGAGAGAAAAGAAACACAAGTAATATGAGATACAACAGATGCATGGTGGTATGGTGAGCAATGCACATGTAAACAACAGTATTTATGTTTCATTTAAAAAGTTGAATTGGCTCAGGTAACATAACTTAAAACTAAAACCATCTTAACCCATTCAAAAAAATTAACTTGCATGGAGGATCTCTTTGTGATCTAAAACATACCACTGGAGAATTAATGGCAAGCAGTGCAACTCACCTCTTGAGGAAGGAAGCAACATCATCAGTAATGGAGGGGATCTGTGAGGACTGGAAGTCGGGCAGCTGGGTGGGGCAGTAGTAGCGGAAGAGCTGCAGGGCACGCTCCCAGCACAAGGCTATTTGAGGCACACCATGGTCTCTCAGATGTTTGTGCTGGGAAATGACAAGTCATTCACATTAAAAAAGGCTCCTGAGCTCTTAGTGGGTTACAGAACATAAGACAGATCAATGTGAGAGGAAAATTAGTGACCATGAATTGCATAATGAAACATCCTTCAGCAGCAACTTCACAAAATAAATGAGACAATTTTCACAACACTTAATAAAATAGAAGGGAAAGTCCTTCAGCAGCACATAATAAAATGAGTTCAAGAAATCTTCTTGTCAAACTCAAAGATCAAGTCAAATTAATACCCAGACACAAGAGCAACACAGAGAAATAGCAAACCTTTGACTTTTTGGATGGGTGTGAGTAGAGACAAAAGGAGATCTGCTCAAGGGTGTGGTGCAGCAGCTGTCTGTGCTGTGTGTCCAGGGGCCGGCTCAGCTCTCCAACCAGCACATCGAGGCAGTACAGCAGGAACACACCGTCATCATAGCAACACCAGGAATGCCTTCACATCGCACCACAGGGAGGGGAAGAGAGAGAGAGAAGGGAGGAAATCAAAGTGATGTTGATGGTAATTGAATACCTATTAATTTTTATATTTTTTCTATTTACCAGGCTGAGAGATCTCCCTTCTAGTGCTCTTAATGTAAGCTACTAATCCTCTCAAATGGGATCCTGTAGAAAAAAATTAAAAGACTCAGAAAATTACTGCTTCCCATGTACCCCCAAAACTGACATATATTCACAGTGTCTTCACATTTATTACCCGTTTATCAATATGGAAATAAAATTAGTTACATAATAAAGTCTTCCCTTTCACTCACTTCCCCAGTTCATCATGTGCTGTGATGAGGAAGAGTGTGGAGGGGTATGGCACCTCAGAACCCTTGCTGTCACTTGGGGATTCCTCCTCAGACGACTCTTTCTCCTGGGCCTTCTTATCAGCTCCCTCCCCACTGTCTGCGTCTCCTGGGGAACCGGATGTGTCTGTGGCCTGGGAACCTTCCTGCTGGCTGGTGGTGCTGCTCCCTGTTGGTTCATGGAATGGTTGCACTATCAAATTCACCTCTTATAATAGGAATGGTAGATAGTGTGAGAAGGTGGATAAGTTCCTCAATGGTTAAATCACCAAATTTGTCATATAACAGAATGGACATGTGAAGATTACTTTGTGTATAACTAATTTTCTGAAGTTTTATTGTTTTATACTCAACTAACACTGAAAGGCATTGCTTATATCAGTTAACTACCAATAAATCTTTAAAACTCAAGAGATATCATTCTTTTGCATAATATTAAAGAGGACAAGCAGCAGTGCAGAATAATTCTCAGAGTGAAGTAAAGCCTTAACAAAGGCTGTCAGAGATAAAATAATTTTTAATTATTCCTTTCCTATCAGACCCCAACCAGCCCCACCTCTCTCTGCAGCCCCACTCAGTTCACTATCCTCCTGTAGCCCAACTCACCTCTTGTCCCTGCTGCCTCCTGCTTGCCCTCTGCCTGCCTCTGCAGCTTCTCTTCATGGGACAGCATGCGGTGCAACACGATCCAGGGTGTGAGGGTCTCCAGAGGCAACACCTGAGCACTCTGAGGCTTCTCCAGCTGCACCACCAACACCTGAATGAGGGTGTTCACAAGATCCAGCAGCTTCTCACCTCCGAGACTGTCCACTGAAAAAAGGGACTGACGCTTCATATCTTCCTCTGGGAAATATATGTTAGAATGACTAACTTACGGTGTTGCAATAATGGAGTCATATCAGTCATGCAAGCAAATGGTGTTACACAAAAACTGCCAAAAGATCAGATAAAGTAAGGTAAAATAACACAAAAATGTGACCTAACAAGAGTGTTCATACAGTTTGTACAGGCTGCTAAAGATGATGCACAGTTTCATTGCTCATACAATTTTCTCCACTAGCTTTTAAAGGGTCAAGGAATGATAGCTGAGGCTTGACTGGTTGATTAAGGTGACACAAACAATGAGATCATATATAACTTTAAATAAAAATATCAAACAAACACTGATGTAACAGTTCAAAGACTTACAATAAGTGACGTCCTTCACGAGGGTGGAGTTGATGGAGTCTGTGATGATCATGAGGGTCTTGGCCCACCTGTTCTTCTCCTCCTCAGCCTCAGCTCGGTTGTAGCGTTTCAGGGCCTCGGCTAGGGATGGAGCACCCCACGACAGGACTCCCTGAAGCAGCCATGCAAATTATCATGTGTGAATAATGAATCCTAATAAACTTGTCTGTAGTTGCCAGCTGTGTCGCCCCACAAGGTCCTGTGAGGCTGGTGACGAGAGACTAATACAAAGCATGTGTAACACTAAGGAAAGAGTAGAAACTAAGGAAACTGCATTCATTATAGTAGTTAATTGCAGTAGTGAAGTTGTGTGGGAGGAACTAGCTTAGCTGTAGAGAGGTAGTGAGGGTTGTGTTTACGTGGTAAAGTTGATGACATGGCACGTAGGGTAGATAAGACACAGAGGGACCTTTGTGAGGGAACGGGTCACCTGGGGTCGCATATCTGGCCCAGCGGCCTCAGAAGGGGGCATATTGTGTCCAGGCTCCAGAGAGAGAGGTGTCGTGACTCGCTCTGCTTTCTCCATAGACCCTAGACCCTCAAACGCCGACCCTCATATTCGTAAGTGTTGCATTCTGGTTAAGTCAAAGTACACTGAATATTGAATATTATTATATGTATTGCATTTAAGTCTTTATTGCTCTGACAGCTTGTTAAGGCATATTCATGTATTCCATGTATCATGTATTTGGTTATTACATTGCTCTCTGTTATGATAGAATGTTACTTCTTTATGATGCTTATGTGCCTTACGTGCATGCGGACGTTTTCTTGTATTTCAATACTTGTGCTGATGTCAAATTAATTGTCACTACAGGTTAACCACATTAAAGCGAGTAAATGACTGGGTCATTTGTCATCCTGATCCCTTATAGACGTGACAGCGTCTACATTGTCCATTTTGAGAGTAGAATTAGTGATGGTGGTGAATGAAGAATGCAATGGTAAATCTTGTGAAGGGAATGAACAAGAAATATCTATTCACCTAGAAACCAGTAGACTAGACATCATCATGGAAACACAAAAACAAATGAGAAGTTTCCCAATCCTCTCACTGAAATGACCCAATATACTTGAACAAATAAGTAAATTGCTGAACCTTGAAGTCCTTGAGTTTGAGTAGCGAATCCATGAGGATGACAAGCTGAGTCTGGCGTGTGGGGAGGGTGACACCGGGCCTGGCCTTGGGCGGAGGCTCGTGGAAGATACTTGTGAGAAGCTCGGCCACCATCTGGTAGCGGTTACAGGTGTAGTTGTCCACCACCTGTTCCAGCATGTGTGATCTGCATACACAATTAGAAAGACAAGCTATAGGTAAAAATAAATATACAGTAAAATCCCTCTCATCCGGCATTCGAGTATCTGGCACATTTTTTCCCCAGCCTTAAAATCAATAAAAAATCAATGTGTACTCATAAAATCGATTAAAATTCCTGTGCGAGGCATACTTTGTCCCCTCGCCACCAGAGTGCACTGCTTCACACCACCCAAGGCCCACTGCACTGTGTTTACTCAGGGACTCAGTCCTGCGTGTGCACTGTTTATCGCCTGACGCCTTCATCATGCCTAAAGTTGTAGAAAAGAGGAAGCGTGTTGTGCTTACACTTAAGCAGCTGATCAGATCAGCTGCTGATTAAGATCAGCTGATCTTTGTTATGGTAAGATGCGTGCGTGTAGGGTGATGATTGTGGACATAATTTCACTTCTATTCAAGTATCTGGCAATATTCAAGTATCCGGCATGTCGGCGGTCCCGTTGATGCCGGATAAGAGGGATTTTACTGTATAATAAATAATAAAATATAAATATTGGCAGAATCACACAATGAGGGGAATAAGACACAAAAGTGTATAATTCACAGCAATGGATGCCATTAAAAGGTCAGATTCCTACAATGCAATACTGTGTATCAAAATGGATCATACAGAAAATTAAAATAAGAACACAAAAGAAAGAGAAGGGAAAAAGCAAATAAATCTCAAGAAGACAGAAAAGAGGAAGTAAAAAAAAAATAAAATAAGAAAAAAATGAAAAATAAGGAAAGAAAGGAGAAATTAAAATAATCAATAAAAAAGAAAAAAAAGATAATAGGCAAACAATCCACACAAACACATTTGGGTCAGCTGAACCTCACCTCTGCAGGAAGTTGAGGTGACGCCTGACCTCAGTGTTGTTAACCAGAGTCGGGTCACCCTCTGCCTTGGCACACTCCACCACATACTCCTTGTCTGGGTCAGCCAGGCGGTCTAGGTCAAGTAGAAGCTGGAAGGGAAGCAACACTGTCACCAGGTGCTGCTCTACTCCTCACCTCACCCTTCACCTTCACTACTAATGACATGACACCTGTTGTATCAGTAATCCTGCATTACTTCACAGAGGAGAAAATAACACTACAGCCACTGAAAAATTTGAGGCATTCCTTTATTTTTTTGCCTTGGCTTCTGCTCATAATGACATCACAACATCTGCTGCATTAGTAACCCATCTTACTTCACAGAGGAGAAAGTAACACTACAGACACTGAGAAATGTGGTGTGCTCCCTCACTTTTTACTGCAATTCATATCTTTAAAGATCACAAGTATATTCTAAACTTCCACCACTACATTTTATTAAGATTGAGAAGCCATACCTGTTAAAGGGTTAAACTACTGAGAAATCTATTTTAACTGCTACATAATATTCACCACAAAGGACACAAATGAAATCCTACAAATACAGACTGTATAAAGATGTAAATTACAAACAAATTGTTAAAAATATGACAGTTGTAGAAATTTTAATAGCAACCTCTGCAACTAACTTCTTTACATTAAAATTGTTAGATATATACTTCTTTCATCAAAACTGAAGAAATAAATAAGAAAAAATGGAATTAAAACTTTTTTCTGAGACACTTGAATGAAAAGCTAATGCACTGGAAAAGAAGAGAACAGGCGATAAATGTCAGCCAAATCATGACCTGCAGTAATCATACACTAAATTTTGAAATACATTACCAAAATAACAATATTTTAAGAAGAAAAAGAGAGATCTGATTAAAAGCTAAAGAACAGACATGAAACAAACAAAAAATAAATAAATAAATAAATAAAAAATAAGAGAGCACAAGATGTTTGAATGACAAAAATGTAATTTCTGACAGTGAAATACAGATAACTGGAAGTGACAGAGATGAAGAATGTAAATCAAATAGAGGAAAAACAGGACAAATATAGGTAGACTCTGGAATGCCCTGCCTGCTTCTGTATTTCCCCCTTCCAATGACTAACTTTTGAAGAGGGAAGTTTCAAATCACTTATCCTCGAATTTTAGACAATCATTTTGGCTTTTGTTTTAGGGAGTAGCATCTCAGTGGGCCTTATTTTTCCTTCCTTTTTTGTTGCCCTAGGCCAGTGTCACTTGTATAAAAAAGAAAGAAAGAAAGAAAAGAAATGGAGACAGGACCACATGAGTCAGGCCTTACAAACCACAGCTCAGTAAGCACACACTAGACTGACCAACACAGCATATCAACCCCCTCACCAGCTCCAAGTGCTTGACGGCCTCCTCTGGCTGGTCTTGGCACACCTTCACCTGAGCCTGCAGCCACCGGAGGCGAGTGTGGAACTGAGGAGCCTCCTGCACCCACACATCCCCACGGCCCAGCATGAGGGTGAGGTGCACCAGGTCGTCATCCAGGTGCTCACACGACCCAGTGAAGGGGTTCTTGAGTTTGCTGGTGGGGAGTGAGAGTGGATGGAATGAAAACACCACAACTTGGGATCATATGAGGAGAATCTCTGGGAATGAAGTAGAGTGGTTTGACATTTGAGTATTGGGAGATGCCTCTGTAATAAAGTGATCAAAACTTGTGTTGACCAGATGAATGGACAGTTTCTGATGGATGCTTGAAGAAATACACATAAAGTAAAAAGTGCAGAACACCAAATAAAAGATACATATATCAAAGGTGTAAAAGCAACAGAATACACCTGCAAACACAAAGGAAAAGCAAATACTGGGATAAGGATACTTGCTAGTCTATGAAGAGGGTACCTTTTGAATTATATACAGAAAAATAGAAACATGAAAAAATAGAAAAAATGAAGGTAATTTCCTCCTAATCTGAGACACAATAAACCCACAATAAACCAAGTAATAGGGGCTTTAGGTGTGGAGCAACTTAAAGGATCTTCCCTCAGTGGCTGGGGGTTCTAATTTTTAGACATGTTGCAGACCTGGTCAAACAGAGCCCGCCTGCACATGCCACGACTAGTCACGCCGCCATGATGACTGCAGCGAGTGACATGTTGCTATAAATGACTCTGTGTTTTCAATATTGAGAGTTTTATCTGCATTCTGATTGCACTATTGTGTTAAAAGAGAGTTTTCCTACTTAATGTAATAATATATTTCAGCATTCAAAAATTAACTGTTGAAAATAGCGAGCATAAGTAAAACATGTTATTAACATTTTTCTTTTACATCTTCACAGTTCAACTTGTCATAATACCTTTTTCTTTTTTGTTTTGTCAAGTTTTTACAATACATCTTGATTCTACTGTCACTGCTGAGTCTGATGGTGTTAACCAAAACTGGCTATCCTGTATATGAAGTGAGTTAAGGCAAATAATTTGTGCATTTTGTGTGCTTGATAACTCAAAATGAGCAAAATATGGCAAAATGTTGGGTCCCACGAAGAAACGTCATAAAATAAGAAAGATGTGCCGTCAAAAGTTACCTATTGGGAGGCGTCTCCAAGACTGAAATAACAATTTTTACATGCAATGGACACCAAAAGATGCTCCTAGCCAAATCATCACTGTACCCTCCAGGGGCCAGACAGAGCAGTAGGTTGTAGAGATGTGTGCTAGCAAAATTAGAAGCTCCTTGCTCTGCTCAGAAAAAAAAAAAGAGAGAGAGAGAGAGAGAGAGAGAGAGAGAGAGAGAGAGAGAGAGAGAGAGAGAGAGAGAGAGAGAGAGAGAGAGAGAGAGAGAGAGAGAGAGAGAGAGAGAGAGAGAGAGAGAGAGAGAGAGAGAGAGAGAGAGACTGAAGAATGAAAGATAAAATTCCTGTGAAATTGTGAACACTGGCATTACATACACAAAATTCTGAAATACATCACTAAAATAAAACAGATCATGTGTGGGAGAATAGGATACAAATATATAATCAACATCAACAACAGCAAAATGTAAGTTATTGCACATGTTCATCCCACACCAAGCACAGGGCTGGAGCAGCAGTACCTGTGTAGAGTGTCCTGCTTGGCCACCTGGTAAAGACTGAGCACCAACTCCCAGTGTGTGAGGGACAGCATGGTATCCTCATGTAATCTCGTCCAGTCCTCCTGAAGACTGAGAGCTGGTCTGTGGGGCACATGGTTCCTGAAACAACAGAATCACTAAGTGCACACTCATGCCACAAGAGAAATGATACCTGTTTGTTTAGGGTAAACTTAGAGGAACCTGCAATCAGACACTATTCAAGCAAGAAAATTTCCAAAATACAGTATCTGGGCCAGTGTTCTCACCTCACAGAAATGATACCTATGCCTTCAGGGTAAATTTAGAGGACCTTGGAACTAGAAACCATAAGACCAGTACAAGATGAGTTATAAACTACAGTGTCTGGGCCGATGTCCTCACCTTACTCTTGGGTAGATCTCAGTGAAGAGTTTGGCAGGCAGGGGGGGCCAGGCCTTGAGGTGCCTCCTGTACAGGGTGAGGAGGCACAGCTGCAGCAGGTGAAGGATGCCCCCATTCTCCTCATGACACAGCAGGAATGCTTCAACCTGTAAGTATTAAGTCAATGTTTACTGTTAATGATACAGTATAATGTCACTAAAGCATAAAACCAAAGAGAAAATAATTTAGATTAAGAATGACATAAATTATTTCTTCTTTTTTCCTTTTCTTCACCTCACCTGCTCCTCCTCCGATGATAAAGGCGACAGAATTATCTCCTTCCTTTTCCTCCTCAGTTCAGCTTCCACATCTTCCTCCTCTTTCACTTTGCCTTCCTTGCCTCCTGGCTGGTTGGCTCCCTCAAGTCTAGGGTCGTCATCAACCTCCATTGCCACTATAGTCTTATTTGCGGCAGACTTTCCATTACTTAAAGATCCTTGTGTGTTTGGGTCAGTCAGGAACTTGGGGGCATCTTCCTCTTCCTTTAAAGTAGTCTTTTCACCTTCTTGTGCGTCTGGTCTAGCTCCTGTTCCTGTTTCTCCTCCTTCCCCTACTTTGCTCTGGCTGCCTTCACCACTCTGGGATGATGCAGGGGCTGCAGGGTTAGGTGGTGCTGGAGTCACTGCTGGAAGACTGCTGGACTTATTTGTACCTTCAGCTATAGTAGAAGTAACATCTGTCCTCTCCTCAGTCTTCCCTGAAAGCACAAAAGTTGCTATACTAACACAGCCATGACAGACATACAGATGAGTGGATAGGTAAATCGATACAGATGTTTGCTGACCAAAACATCCATTCACCACTGATATGTACACACACAAATGCATACATCAGTACCTTGGGACACAGATGTTTGGGGCTGGGATGTCTTTGTCTTGTTCCTCTCCTCCACATTAGCATTCCTGTGGGGAACAAAGACACATCATCATATATATAATAAAGAAATATCTTGATAATCTTATACAAAAACAGGCAGACATACTTTCAATTTCATAAGTTCTACTACTTTCCATAAAAGATCTATTCTTGCTAAGTTAGTATTACTCAACATATCCATTTCATATCTCAAAATTATCATTCATGAAAAATCAGAGTGAACCCTAAACAAACCCCACGTGATAGGCCTGTCATTACTTTGCTACCTGTTATTAATTCTCCTGATTATCAAGTATCTGGCCAGCAGTGCCATGCCTAAGCTCCTGGGGTATAATAGTGTGGTCCAGAACACTATCCCTTTCCACCAGTAGCTAAGAGTGAGAATGATGTGTGTGTGTGTGTGTGTGTGTGTGTGTGTGTGTGTGTGTGTGTGTGTGTGTGTGATGTTTTGTCTGGGCCAACCATTGTGGGACTGCCAGTCTGATATATAGATAGATCATTCATAAACACTCACAGAAGGGACGATGGCAGAAAACTCTTCAGCAGGTCAGCCCATGTGAGGTATTCAGCTTCCTCAATACTTCCCAGGAGCTTGGATGAGATAGTGCGCCTTCTCCTCTTGGCATCCCGTTCCTGCCGCCTTCCCCAGTAGTCCAGCTGCTCCAACTCCCTCTCTAAACCCCTCTTGTGCCTCTTTGGCTTCTTCACAGTGCCTGGTGTGGCTTGTGTGGTCTTCTCAGCCTCTGTGGTGTTGCCCTGTGCCTGGGATGTGGTGTCTGGAGTGGCAGCAACACCCTCCTCCTTTTGCTCCTTGTTGTCTGTCTTTGTGTCACTAGCATTGGTGGTGGTGGGTTTGCTGGTGTTTGCTTCACTATCCTCTGGGTTATTGTCACTCTCGTTGCGCGTTGAGTCATCCTCTGTGCTGTTCCGTGTTTGTCGCACCGCACTGGGTTCCTGCTCCTCATTCTCCTTGTTCTCTTTCTCTGTAGCTTTGGGAGGTGAGGATTCTGGGCTGATCTGTCCTCGTCCCCTCTCTTCCTCCCCTCCCATTCCTTCCTCCTCTAGCTCCTCGTCTCCTCTCTCCACCTCCATTTCCTCCATGGCATTCCTCTCCATCATCTGGTTGTATTCTTCCTCCTGGTTTTCTGCCTGATCCCCTGCCTCCTCTTGTTCCGCTCCTCCCTCCACACCCACGTCCTGATCCACAAACTCTGCCTCTTGCTGCCCCATGCCCTCCACAGCCCCATCCACCATGTCCATTCCTGCATCTGCTTCCACCTGCTCCCCCATCTCCACTTGTTCGGTATTATCCACCTCCTGCTCCATACCCTCTGATGGTTCTTGTATTCTTTCATTCATTTCCTCCTGTTCTAGAGCCATCTGTTCCATCTGTTCCTGTTCTGCACCCATACCATCTGCACCCTCCCCTTCAATGTACGTTCCATCGTTATTCATGTTCTCCAACTCATCGTCCTCGTACACGCCACCCTCAAAATACTCCACATATTCACCAGCATAGTCAAATTCATCTGGTTCGGGAAGGCCAAGGATTTCTGTGGGTTGAAGAGCCATGATGTCCTTCAGAGTGTTGACTGCCTCCTCTGTTTCTGTCACACCTTCCACTCCTACTTCTGGCTCCTCCTCCAGCATCCCTTCCTCCTCCTCTACCTGCATCTGTATCATGTCTGTTTCAACCACCTGCTCCTCCTGTTCAATTCCTCCCCTCAACTCTTCTTCCATTCCATCCTCTTGGTGTTCCCCAAGTTGTCTGTTTTCCTCCTCCTCACAATAAGTCTCTCTCTCAGGCTGGTCGATCAGCATACCTTGTTCAGTGACAACTTCCTCTTGCTCCTTGAAACCACTGTCTATATTACTAATTCCTTCCTTTCCCTCAGGAATGGCTTCTCTTTCCTCTACATCACTTTCCATCAAGGGTTTCTCTGCATTAATCTCCTGTTCCTGTTGTATCTCATCCTCTTTGTCTTGCTGAGGCTCATCAATTGTACTGTTCTCTGGCCCAATGGTTTTCTCTATGATCTCTTGAAGATTTCCATGCAGTAGACTGATGCCTTCACTTAAAGTTTCTTGAGGAGGCTGACTTTCTGGTTTGTTTGTTTCATCATTTATGTCCTTTAATTTCTCATCTTGTGTGGTTTCTGGTCTCTCAGTCTTTTCATCTTCCCTAGCAGGATGTTTTGGTTCACTAATCTGTGCACTGTCCCTCTCTGTCACTGCCACATCTTCACTTTTATCTCTGGAATCACTCACACTCTCTTGTCTAGAAAAATGTGGAAAACTGGTAGGAGTTTCTGCACCATCCTTCCCACAGCTGCTCTTCTCACTTACAGCACCACCATCACCTACACCAGGAGTCTCTGATGCCTTTGTAATGCCTTCAGCAGCTGCACTGGGAACACTATTAATATTAAATGCACTCCCCTCCTTCTGCTCCTCATGAATGCCCACACACAGTTTCTTAGGCTCATGACCCTCTCTGTCTTTAGTTGCTGTATCCTCTTGCCTAACACTCTCATCTCCTTTCAGATCATCTTCCAGGTTCTGAGTGTCACTATCCAAGGATCTCCGCTTTTCTGCAACCCTGAAGGAGTCCTGGCTCTCCCCTAACTCAATGGTGTGTCTGCGGCCTGATATCCTCCGTGGCGTCAGTGAGTTTTCTGAGCCATCCACTGCTGTTCCGTCTAGTCTCTCCTCGCTGGTTGGTGTCTTGTTGCCAGTCCTGCACTCGTCACCACTGCTGCTGCCACCCTGCTCTGGCTTCTGCTTGCCACTGTCAGGTCCCTCACTGGTTTTTGCTATCTCCTCCTTGTCTTTGTTTGATTCCCCCTTTGCCTCCTGCTCCTGTGTCTCTGTCTCCTTGTTGGCGTCAGATGTTCCTGTCTCATCAGTCTTCATCTCCTCCCTCAGTTTCAAAGCATCATGCACATCAATCCTAGCTGCAAATTCCTGTGGGGAGAGAGAGAAACATAGCAAAACAACATCAACAAAAGGGACAATGCAAACTTGACTCAATCCTATAAAACGACAATTCAGTACAAACAGTAAGATAATAACAAGAGGTGTGCACCATTCCATCAGCCTCCACCAGGACATCATAGGTGCTGATGAGGGCCTGGGCAAGGTTCTCCCAAGTGAGCCTTTGTAGGGACTCTCTCAGACGCTGGTTGGGCAAGGGGGAGGGAACACGAGGAACCTTCGGGGCCGGACGCAGAGACTCACAAGTAGCTATGAACTTCTCCCCTTTTGCCTTGTCATAATCAACAGTCCGGAAAAGGACTGAGCTGTGGAGAGGAATGAAAAGTAATTAGTAATAGAGTTGAGGAGGTTGGAGGATGACTAAGTTGAGACGAATGAATGTTGATTGGAGATGAGATGAATTTAGATGGGGACTGAGCTGAGGTGAATGAAAATGGATTCAAAACAGTAAAGTGAACCCCCAGTTTATCACAGTTCAGTTATCACCAGTTTATTTATTTATTTTTTTTTTTCATTGGAACCTAATTTTTTTTACAAAGCGTGAAATCCCACTTTATTGCAATAAAATTGGCTATTACATTTGATAAAATACACATTAAATCACAGTACAGGTTGAGGAAATACCCAGACAAGGGTTTAGGAGCACTTGTGCATTTGGCAACATAGCCTGCTGATAAGGTGGCAGCCAAGCGGAGGCAATGGCACGGTTCACACCAACCTATCACCATTAACAGTCAGCTGTTGGCAGGTGGAGTGGGTACCAGCTGATGCTGGTTGGCTGTGCAAGCAGTAATTTTTGTTGCCACTCTCACATTGTTTGTGGGTTGGTGTACTTGAGTTGGTGGCGGTCTGGCGTGTTTGTGTGAGTGCTGTACACTGCTGCTACTGGTGGCTGGTGGTTAGGTTGGATGATTGTGCAGGAGCAAGTTTTGTCACCAGTTGATGTGTGTGGGTTGTTATCCTTGTGGTGGTGGTGGTTTGGTGTGTTATGTAAGTGTTGTACAAAACATTGTGGTTATCATTGGGTTGGTGGTGGTGGCCAGTGTGTTGTGCACATGGTGTGTGTTCCTAATTTGCAGAGTTGGCAGTTAATCACCATTACTGCCGCAAGGAGGTGAGTGGTTTAATTAGCAGCATTTTTTTCTTCTTCTTCTTTCTTCTTTCTGAGCCACAGTCAATATATCATGGATTTTAGTACTTCACAGGTGTCTTTGGAACATAACCCTACAATGAACTGTAGATCAATTTAGTTGAGGGTGAAGCTGAGAATAAAAGTGAGTTACAGACAAAAAAGTTAAAGACAAAATAATCAAACAAATCAAACTATTCAAGAGTTGACTCACTGGTGGCAACAAAACAGATTACCAGAAAAAAAAAAAAAAAAAAACTAAGACACAAATTTTTGTTCTTTTATATGTTCAGGGTTAGTCTGCTTACAAATTTTACATCTTTAGTACATGAAAGAAATGAAATGGGACTATGCAGATGTTTTTCACCTTGCTTATTACATGAAACAAGCAAAATGGGATTAGAGTTACAATATAACTCTTACTTTTCCTGCTTATTACAAGAAAGAAGCGAAAAAAAAGACCAGCAAATGATACACTTTACATTTACCATATTCTCAGTATGTAAAACAAACAAAATGACACTTTTGAATCCAAACTTTACTCACAGCTCTTTGTCAGACCACAAAAACCCAAACCAAACCCCACACCTGCTGACCTGTCTGAGAAGAAAGCCTTGGCATCCTGTATGAGGGATGGCTGCAGCTCAAATATCTTGTCCTTGAAAGCATTGGCCTTGATGTAGCCCGGGTCCTGCTTGAGGGAGGAGATGGCCAGGCCCAGGCAGTCCATGTACATCTCCAGGATGAACAGCACAGACATCAGCTGGTCCATGCATGGCCAGTGGTTTGGATTCACATTCAGGCCCTGATGACAAGATTAGGTTAGATTAGGTTAGGTGATATACAATAACACACTGACAATATAATAATAATAATAATAATAATAATAATAATAATAATAATAATAATAATAATAATAATGATGATAATAATAATAATAATAATAATAATAATAATAATAATAATAATAATAATAATAATGATAATAATAATAATAATAATAATAATCTATATACCAGGCTAGCAATCTCACCATACACACATTATTCACACTCTTAGCCTCGTCAGTCCCCAATGGAAAGGGACAATTTTGTGGATTTACTTAATAATAATAATAATAATAATAATAATAATAATAATAATAATAATAATAATAATAATAATAATAATAATAATAATATATCAAGGCAGAGATACACATTAAAAAATACATCATTGTAAGAGTGAAAATACAGAGTAGAGTTCCTGATCCCTCCCTCCATTCCTTTAACTGGCACATTAACAAAACTGTGATAGAGTAAACAATCAACATGTGAATCAATGAAAGAAAGGAACCATCTACAATTGCAAACAGTGGAGAGATATGGCCTGTCCAAGCCTGTGGAGGGAAGTAAAGACATGAACAAAATAATAATGATGACAATGATGAGGGTGAAAATTATGAAGATGATGATGATGATGATGATGACATGAGGATGATGATAATGATGGTGACGGTGGATGATAATGTTAATGAAGCAAAGTAATAACCATAACCAGGAGAACAAAACAGTAAAAACACCAAACACCTCAAGGCATTTTACTACAAATACAAAATTCAATGGACACAAAACAATCAGAAAAATAAATGAAATGAAGTAAACACCAGGTCAAAAAGAAAGAAAAGAGAGAAAGGTGAATGCTGTAATACGAACACTATTACTGACACACACACACACACACACACACAAAGGTCAAGTAAACAAACCTCCTGGAAGGCAACCAAGGCCAGTTCGAAGTCCTTGATTTTGATTGCTGAGGCGCCGAGTCTCTGCCACAATGTTACTTCTGTGTTATCCAGCTGTACTGCCTGAAACACAAGGCTTGTAGTGGTGGTAGCATGCAGCAGCAGCAGCAGCAGCAGTAGTAATAGTATAGTGGTGGTGGTAACAACAAAAATTATAGTAGTAATGGTGACAATAGTAGCAGCAGCAGTGGTGGTGGTGATGGTGCTGGTAGTAGTAGTAGTAGTAGTAGTAGTAGTAGTGAACAATAGTTTACAAACTGGGCAAAAAAATACTAATAAATATGGAAAAATATATAAATAACAAAGTTTTCACATTTCTTTCCATTTAATATATTTCCAAAAGTATTTTCTATTTTTTTATCTTTATCCATTTTGAACAGGAATGATTTAAATACGCAAGATTTGAAATGGCTGGGAGGGGTGACAGTCTCACCTCCAGGTAGTGCTTGGCGGCCTGTTCCGAGTCCCCTCGTTTGGTGGCCAGGTTGCCCAGGTTCTTGAGGCATGAGTACTTGAGGGCCACATCCTGGGGGAGGCCTCCGCCCTGGTGCTGCCCTCCCTCCGGCCAGTTTGCCTGATGGTAGTAAAGGCCAAATTTCTCTGTGTCCCTTCACGGTGTACTAACTATATTTTGTGACTTAAAATTGATAAATCTCACTAAGCTTACATCAACAAGATGATGATATGAAAAAGTTTCTCTATGTCTCTCACACATATATGCATTACTACTTATTGATATATGACTTAACAAACCATTAAGTAATTCCTCAACAAACACCTTATTAATCTATCAGTTACCATTATTGTTGTTTCTTCCTGCATTTTCATACACCACTAAATACACACCATTCACAATAACCTAAGCTAACCTAACCTAAATTCTCATCTACCCAGACCCTAATGTATCTAACCTTACCTTGCCTTACATAACCAATCCTAACCTAACATAGCAACATACCTTCTCCACATATGGGTTCTGCAGCACCTGGCTGAAGTGGTGGTGCGCCTGTTCATCATTGCCGTGAGCTAGGTAGTTGATGGCCTCGTTGTAATATTTGGTGGCCTGAGCCTCCAGCGCCTCCCTGGTGGGGCCCACGTCATCCTCCTCACTGCTGCCCAGGGACCAGTCATTGAGTGCCGCAATGCGAGTCATGGCTCAGGGGTCGTGGTGACGCTGGAACTTGCACTGGAGAGAAGTACTGTTGTCAAAATAGTTCCCAATTTTTTTTTTCATGCATTTCTTATTCCAAGTTAGAATCTTCCCAAAAGTGTAACATGCAAGCACTCTGTTGTTGTTAGAGAACATATATGAAAGGGCATGGACAAATAAAAAGCTTGAATACCAAGAAGAAATATAGCTTTCCCTATAAAAGTATATAAATATCAGTAATTTTGGGAGAAAACCACACTTTTCATTGCAGCGAAACAATTATATTCTGATAGATTTTGTTGTATTTTGAATGGACAAGCTGATCATTTCTAAGCAAAATAATTTTCAAATTTTACCAAAATATTGGGTATCCCCGTAATGGTCGGGCCCACCACTTGCCCTGACTTGGCTCCATTACCTGCACAATGTCTTCTAACTGCCATCTAGCAAGTGACAACCGAACAGTTAATGGTATTTCGAAATTGAACAAAACCTGCCAAAGTGAACCTCCTATCACAGCTAGACACAGCGCCCTCTGGACACCTAAAAATATCCACAATTCAGTAGACATGTAAGAGTGTGCATCAATTAATGGACGAGTATGGATACGGAGACAGAACAACGCGAATGTAGCCCAGGCCATGGATAAACTGCTAATCATGAACAGACATATATTCCTAATATTCCTTCCCACAAAATATATCCCTCCATCCGACACACAGTGCAACACAATTCACAGCCTTGATGCTTACCTTCCTTCAGCTCACATGGCGCCAAAACACTCCCCACTGCCCTTCACCCTCTTAAAATAACCTACAAGTCAAGTTAAGACACCTACACACACACTGAAACACTACACTAGCGTCCCCCTTGATCTTGATCTGTCACTTTGTTTACATGATCTTGATCTTGATGCTACAGGTGGGTCGGGATTACTCCTGCAGGCCTTTTTATCGGCAGTTCCTGTAAGGAACAAAGAAAAACGGCAAACAGAAAGAGGACACCACTAACTCCTACATCTAGCACACCACATTTTCTCTAGGAACACTTTCTTCGCCCCTATCTCGTAAACTAATGGATCGATTTCAATGTGATTTTATATATATATATATATATATATATATATATATATATATATATATATATATATATATATATATATATATATATATATATATATATATATATATATATATATATATATATATATATATATTGTGATTCTTCATTACCTTTCATGAGATGCTTTGATGTTCAGTGCAAATAGAAATGTTATCAATATCCACAGTAGTTTTAGCTCCAGCACCAAACTTATGGTGGAGGCACGGGAGACTCTTCATCCTCCCCATCCTCCTCATGATGTGGGGAGTCAGTGATTAGAGAAGGTGGAGGGCTTTCTCTTCCCAGCTGGGGGATCACCTCTCTCAGATTCCTCAAACCCTCTACATCCTGTCTTCCTGGCTCTACTTTTGAGGAAAAGTCATAATACCTCCTGGTGGTCTGCAAAGCGAGGCAGCTTCTGCCACCTTAGACTGCCAGGAAAGCTTTTCATTGTTTTTCCAGAGAGCTGTAATCTGGCTTCTCAAAATTCTTGAGATAATTCTCTGGGTTACATTTCTTCTCTTATCAATTCTGGAGACTGCTTTTGCAGGTGAGAAAAACTTATTTTAGTACAGCAGTCCCACTGCATTTTGTTGGGCCTGTTTGGGAAAACCACACAATCATAATCACTGCAACACATGACAAGTGGATGGAAATATTTCACATAGGCTGATGAAGCTTGCTCTTCTGCCTCACTCAACAATATCAGGGATGATCCCTGCGCTGCAGTCTTATGCCAGGAGATCCTTACCGCCCAGCACTGCAATTCTCCTTTTGCTACTTTTTGCTCCCTTTTGGAAAATTCGGAGAGTTGGAACTTTGAGAGTTCCATTAACCTTCTGAGGGACGTGATTGTCATGATTGTAATAAGGGAGTCCCTCAGCGAGATAAATTGTGAGATTGTGATCGGACGCATCTCATCAGAAGCATTGAGCGTGTCTTTGACGCACTTCTTCATATGTTCTGACTGAAGGATGTTCTGGATTTCAATGAGCAACACGTTGTCCTGTCTTATTGAATCTTGAAAAATTTTGGCAATCAGAAAGCCATCTAAGGCATACACTGGTGTACCATGAAGGTGATAGGAAATAACTTGTGACCCCCTTCACCTCTTTCTCTTGCGTTGAGGAATGTATAGAAGTGTAGAGACCAAGGTATTCTTAGAAGCCTTTAGCAAATCTTTTGAGGTTATCATTAGTAGTTACGGTTGTTGGTCGTGACTCTGTATGCATTCCCCTGGACATGTGTTCAATACCTTGTTCTGTTATTGAAGGGGGTTCTTCCTTCAACCCCTCCTTCTTCTAATCACCTGAAAAAATTAACATACTATGAGTAATCTATCAGAGGGAAGCACTGTTAGCCTCCTTTGATTTACCACAGTGTATCAACCCACCAGTGGGTGATGCCTTGTCATCTTCTTCATGTTCTGTGTCCTCAGTACACTTGACCTAGGAGAAAATAAACAAAGGATAAAATTAAGCAATACTTGGTGGGAAAAGCTATGCATGAGCAGACATTTGCTATGTTTCCACCAATATTGAGGCATTTGATACAAGTACCTGGTTGAGGCTCCTCTGCTCTTATATTAGTTCTTTTTTTGAGGACGACTTGACTAGTCTCTGCCGCCATCTGTGTCCTCAGAGCACTGGCACGACAGTCCTAGAGGAAAATATACAGGGTAAAAATCAGGCAATGGTTAGTAGGATATGTTATTTATGAGTCAATGTTTGCCACATTTCCCTGAATACAGAGGCATTTGATACAAGTACCTGGCTGAGGCCTCTCAGCTCCTGTACTAATTGTTCTCTTTTGCTTGAGGAGGGTCAATGGTTTATTGAACTTTTCAGAAGAATACCCATCTTTACATTGTGATTTTTCTCTTTTCTTGAGTTCATCCACGATGCCAAATTTCATATCTATATCTGAGTCATCGTTCTCTCATGACTCTGAGGTACAGTGGAATCCATTACCTTCCATATCTTTACCACCTCACCAAAAGTCACTTCACTAAAAGCCTTTACACATCACTTCACTGTGACTTAATTCAATACCTGTAATGAATAAAGAGTTGAGGATATGCACAAAATAATATTGATAGATCAGGAGCATAGAAAAACAATGACCTCATGACCTTTCATAGCACTGATGGCTAAAAACAGTAGTCCTTTTAACAACGATGGAAGACTGCTTGCTCCCTTCTACTGCTTCTAATAACTTGAGTAGTGTTAGTAGTAGCGCTTAGTGCCAGACAGCATAGGTCTTTCAATGACATGCCCCTTCTCACTAAGGGTAAAAAGAATTGGCTTTAGTCACTTTAGACTACAAGCTGGGCAAGTTTCCTCAACTTCTTCTCAAGATATTTTTTGTTAAGTAATTACTTTTGGTATGTAGTGATGACTGACAGAATGTAGGATGTTACAAAATGTTATGTTACGTTAGTTTATCTTATGGGCAGGTTAGGAGGTTAGGTTAGGTAATGTTGGTTTAGGTTAGTTTGTAATATTAAGTTAGTGACCTTACGTGGAGGGTCCAGGTGGTAGGCAAAGCCCCCCGCCCTGTTAGGTTAGGTTAGTTACGCTAGTTAGGATAGCCTTGAAATTTTACTTTTTCGATATATGCCATTTTTCATCCTTAGACTTTTCAGGAATGTCAAAATTGCCTCATTTTGGCTTTCCCTACCCAAAAACTTCAGATTCAGACATGTGTGGGTTGTTATCCTTGTGGTGGTGGTGGTTTGGTGTGTTATGTAAGTGTTGTACAAAACATTGTGGTTATCATTGGGTTGGTGGTGGTGGCTGGTGTGTTGTGCACATGGTGCGTGTTCCTAACTCGCAGAGTTGGCGATTAATCACCATTCCTGCCGCAAGGAGGCGAGTGGTTCAATTAGCAGCATTTTTTTTCTTCTTGTTCTTCTTTCTAAGCCACAGTCAATATATCGTGGGTTTTAGTACTTCACATAGGTGTCTCCCATAGGTGTAAGCACAGCTCTGGGAGACACGTACATAGTGAAGACTACTGCCACTGCCCCTATGGCAACAAAGCTCCAACTGATCACTAATGCTACTATGTACAAAGTCCTTAATGCTACTCTTAACATAGCCCAGAGTGTACTCAGCGCCAGGGTCCACTGTGTCGTCCTGAAGGCCACACTGAGCAAGGCGGTCTGCCTCTTCATTAAGCGGGATACCCACATGAGAGGGTATCCAGGTGAAGTGAACCGTGGCACCAGCACCTTCTAGGGCGTGGATGAGATCAAGACAAAAAAAAAAAAAAAAAAAAAAACGGCAAACAGAAAACAGACATAATCTTTCACACCACTAATTCTTACATCTAGCATTCAACATTTTCTCCAGGAACTCCTCGTCTATCTACATGCGATCCACAATCTCACGCATTCTCCCATTCACTAGTATATAGTCAATCAGAGTCCTGGTTTCCAGCACACCAAGTCACTCGTCCTTCTGCCAGGGTCTCATTTAGGTCCTCCAAGTCCATCTCATTCACAAACTCATCAATTATCTCACCACCCTTATTCATTTGTTCACCTAAAATACCTATATTCATGTCTCCTATAACAATCACTCTCTCCCTTGCATGATCTCTCACAATCATCTTCAATATACTGCACTTCCTGCTATTCTCCTTAACTGCTCTCTCACCTTCCATTAACATGCATACTACAGCTACCAATACCCTCTCAGGTCTACTACACTCATTCATGTACCCCACCCGGGCAGCGAACACGTCCGCACTTTCCACACTGTCTCCTACATCGAACTCTTCCACTCTCATATTCCTCGCCTTTCTGTGGAGCAAGGCTACGTCCCCTTCTGATTCCTGTTTTCTGCGTCCCTTTCCTACCATTACATATTCACTCCCTTCCATTCATACTGCATCCCTCAGGTGTGTCTCAGTTATTCCTACCATGTCTAGATTCCACTCGTTCAACTCCCTGCATACATCCTCAAACTTTCCAACAAGATTGGCGTCAAAATTTTAGGTTTTGCAACGGCGTCAATATAGTGTTTTTAATATAATTTATAAACATTTATCTATTGTATATGTTCTGTGTTTGCTGCATTTATTCCTTTATATTGCATACATGTATTTTTGTGTGTATAGGGCAATTATTATTATTATTACTATTATTATTATTATTATTATTATCATCATCACCATGATCATTATCATCATCACCAACATCATCCTTATTGTTGTTATTATCCTCATCATCATTATTATGAGAGAGGAATGATTCCAGCAAGCAAGAGCGAGTGTGCGTGATGTGAATGGAGAGCGACAGTGTGGAGTGCATGAAAAAGTCATGTCGATCCCCGGGAGGAAGTGTGGCTGCACTTGGCAGGGCCTATGGGAGTATGGACTAATTTAAGATTTTAAGAAACGACACACCTTGTGGAAAGTAACCTGCATCTGCTGTAGTCTCAGGATTGGAGTAGGTGCGGGACAGAGAACACTCACTATGAAGGGACAGGGGTAAACCAGTGTTTGCTGTCGGGTCTTGTTATGGATGTGTGTGGTCAGCTGTGCTATGTAGCAGAGTGGTCCATGAGATTATAACTCTTCACTGAGGGGGCAAAGTGTGACTGATGCGTGTGTGAGTGTGTGGTGGCTTGTCTGTGGCACCCCGTGTGGGAGTGTCAGCTTGGTATATAGACAGATAGATAAGTTATTATTATTATTATTATTATTATTATTATTATTATTATTATTATTA